>NW_019646480.1:0-1936 GCF_002806865.2 Cucurbita pepo subsp. pepo
AATATATATATATATATATATATATATATATATATAAATATAAATAGTAATAGTTTAGGGACGTTTTGTAGACTTTTTTGAATGTTTAAAGTATTATTTTAAATTTTGAAAGTTTAGGATTATTTTTAAATAGAGTGCAAAGTTCGATGGTGTTTTTATTAAGAGCTCCAAGAATATAATATACGGACATGAGACACAATTTAGACACCACAGGAACAAGATTTCATGACATTTAAAAAAAAAAAACCTAAGATAAAAATATATTTTATTTCTTCTTTCATTTATTTGTTCATTCTCATCCTTTTGTCTACGCGACCCATTAAATGACAAAATTAAAGTTGTAGTTAGCCAATCCTAATATTTGACCAACAAATTTTCAAACTATTTTGAATGGGGTAAACAAAGCATTAGAAGAACTTATTCTCATGTCCCTCTTCAACACGTGTTGGATATGCAGAGAATAATCTTCTTTTTTTTTTTTTTAATTTTGGAAAAGTCAAAGAAAATTAAAATTAAAACGTGACTCTTTGTTTTGTTCTTGCTCATGAAAAAAAATAATAATAATAATAATAAAATATGAAATCTTATATATTTTTATATATATTTTTAGATAGAATTTAAGGTTAACTGAGCTCAATCCAAACTTTTACTCACTAATTTAATTATTATTTATATAAAACTATTAATATGTAAGAAAAATATATGTGCAAAATGTTTTAGTCTCTATTGTTTGACTGAAACAATGCAACCATCATCCCAATTAAAGAATATGATTCCAAGCTATCTCCTAATATCGGAATGCTCAATTAGTCTTTATTGTAAGATTCAGCTANGCATTTGCAAGGTATCGAGCAGATAAGCATGTTGCTTTCCCTGAGTCAGTGTGAATTTTCTTGGAACATTATTGCAAATGCACGTGCATGGTTGGGATCCTGATTATAAAATAAAAAGGGAATTCACTTTGTTTTCATGCGTTCTTGCATGCTGGAGAGGAAAATGAAACACTTTTTATAAGCGTGTAGAAATCTTTCCCTAGCAGACGCGTTTTAAAGTCTTGAGGGGAAGCCCGAAAGAAAAAGCTCAAAGAGGTCAATATCTGCTAGCGGTAGGCTTGAGTTGTTACAAATGGTATCAGAGCCAGACACCGGGACGATGTGCCAGCGAGGAGGTTGTTCCCTGAAGGGGGTAAACACGAGGCGGTATGCCAGTAAGGACGTTGGGCCTCAAAGGGGGTGGATTTGGTGGGGTCCCACATCGATTGGAGAAAGGAATGAGTGTCAGCGAAGTGCCAGCGAGAACGCTGGGCCCTGAAGGGGTGGACTGTGATATCTCACATTGGTTAGGTTGGTTAGGGAGGAGAACAAAACACCCTTTATAAGGGCGTGGAAACCTTTTCCTAGCAGACACATTTCAATTGGAGAAAGGAATGAGTGTGGAAACCTTTCCCTAGTTCCATAGCAGACGCGTTTTATAAAGCTTTGAAAGGAAGCTCGAAAGGAAAAGTCCAAAAAAGATAATATTTGCGAACGGTAGACTTAAACGGTTATAGTTACAGTGTTGTTAAAAATGTAGAACATAATGGATGGAGTCATATTAAGTTTGCAATGAGTTCTTGGGATTTTTATGATGAACTTCATTACTACTAGCCATAGTTGGAAAGGATGGGCTAATCTCTATCTAGAAAGTAGGAGGTGAGGCTACACTACTTATTCATTAGATAATGGTGTCAAGGGTAAACTTTATGGAGCTTACAATATTAGATAACGTGGTACAACTATAAGATTATTATTATTATTTTTTTTAAATTTAAAGGTATTAATGAAACACCTCTAAGATAAAGGGTAGTTTTTAAATCCTTTTAAACTTTAAGAGTATTTTTCAAAAAAAAAAAAAAAAAAAAAAAAAAAAAAAAAAAAAAAAAAAAAAAAAAAAAAAA
>NW_019646480.1:7151-10257 GCF_002806865.2 Cucurbita pepo subsp. pepo
AAAAAAAAAAAAAAAAAACATAGCAACAAGAAATCAAATCAAAGGGAGAAGAAATATCAATTAATTGGTCTTTTTTTACGCATTTTTTCTCAATGTTTTTAATGGATACATTTAGAGATGTTCGACATACACGGGCTAAAATATGTCACTTTTTGTTTAACTTACATACTTCATAATATAGTGGTAAGTAACCTCACTCTATCCGCTTCAACAACTAGGAGTAATCATAGGTTGAGTTGAGTCAGGTTGAGACATCTTATAAATCCAACCCAATTGTTGGGATTGCAAATTTTTTTAACCTAAATAACCTTCATTATTATCACAACCCAGAATTACGACGCATCGAAATTACCAGGAGTGACTCGACAGATTATGCAATGCATGAAAGTAGAAGAAAAACGAAATGCAAAAATTTCAAGTATAAAATTTCCTCGCGAGTATTAAAGCGTTCAAGTAAAAAAGAGTTGCATTGTATAAAATGGGAAAAAAAAGATCGGGGTACATGATGAAATAAATGCCATGTACACAAAGGTAAACTAGACAGACGCCCCGGGACGACAATTCCTCTGTGACTTTCAAGCTCCCAAACACCCTCTTTGCCATGAAGTGTAAATTCACAGACCTGAGAAAAAAAAGAGGGAAAGGGGGTGAGTATAAAAATATACTCAGTAAGCAACCTATCTGTAGGCTCTTTATTGCATAAGTTTAAGAGAGAACCACCAACTATACTCTGGACTCTAAAGTCTCAATGTTCTCTGTTCGCAGATTGGGGTAGAAGGACTTAACCTTTGTAGCGGTATACGACGTTTGAAGATGAGGTGCTCCCTCATAACTACATCTATCCCTTGTACAACCCAGCTAGAATTAGTCACTGCATGGTCAACGTCCTTCCACAGGACGGAACTCATCATGCAGGTGACCTTGACCTACCCGCATGATCAACATCTAACCATAAGAAGGATCCCCATGCAGAGTAGTCGATCTACTACTGAGTAACACTTCCTTAACAGGCGTCTCGCCAAGCTCAACAGTACCACACTGGAGTAGGAAGGGAAGAGTAGCACCTCCCTAACTGGTGTCTCACCTAGCTCAACAGTACCACACCGGAGTAGGAAGGGAAGTGGAGTATACTCAAACGCTATACCAGCTACAGTCGGCTAAGAGGTTCTCTCTCTACACCTCAGGGTCCTAATGTGGTTCTCTTTGTCTCAAGGGTAGGTAGATTATTGAGTTAGGGGCCCTAGTTTCCAGAATCACTCAATCAAGGCTTACAAATCCATAATAGTTCAGGGTTAAAGGGTCTCTCCCTCTAAGCTCGCTCACGACAGCATGGACCGTATCGTCAAGAGGGTCCCCTATCCAAACCCCACTCGATTCCTACCAGAGTTCACCATAGACAAAACACAACACTACAACTTATCAACCATATCATAAGTTCACACAATCATTCAAGAGGAGTTTATATAAGAATAACAACAAATACAGCCATTCAAGCTCAACGGGGCAACATCATCTATCAACACCCAGAGCATAGATACACAAATCCTCCAGTCCACCAACATAGAATGAACAGATAAACGCAGTAGATAGATGGTCCAGCAAGCAAACAAATATTGAGCACAAAATCTCATAAAGGCAGCAAGTTCAACAGATATATATTCAACTTCCTAAGAACAGAGGGTCATTAGATGTAGCCACCTACGGGTAATCTGCTCTAGCATGCATGCAAAACTAAGTGCACCCTACAAGTATTACTCCTAAATTCGTATGGTTAATTACAGTATGTCGCGTGCCTTCCCGAGCTTGATTACAGTCGTATCGGAGTCCAAAAATTACGATTTATCTATACAGAGACCTAGTTCTTAGTAAAATAGGATTAGCACTAGAATCGGGATGAAAAACGAGTGAAAACAGGGCACTCACGCGCCTGCACGCGCTCATAGGGGACTCTCACGCGCCTGCACACTTCCCTACGCACGGGTTCCACGCGCAGGGTGTTACGGTCATGCTCGTCCAAGGCGTGTTGCCCATGGCCGCATGCCCGTGACAAGCCTAACCCTTTATGTCTTTTCATATTCTAGTGTTTTACTTTTGTATTTCTAGGAAGTATGACGTTACAGAAATATCATGTCTAGGCCTGTCAGACATGAAATGCCTCAGAATTTACTATAGGATGNACCCAAGGTTATATACCGTGAGCCGTTGTTATTTCTCTCTTGCTTGCTTATATAATGTCTCTTTCAAAAATATCTCTTTCGAAAATCTCTTTCTGCCCTCGTTTTCTAAAACCTTCTCTTAAAACCGAGGCCAGAGGCTCGAGCATACGTCGCTTGGCCGTAGGTGACGCAAGAATGAGTTGGCTTAGCTCACTTATCGTTGGAAAGTGAGTGCCGCACAATTGCAAGTCCGCTGCCATCAAAAGTGCGAGTGTGACAAGTGGTATCAGAGCTTTGTAAGCTTCGTGAAATAGTAAAAGATCNGCGAGTGTGACAAGTGGTATCAGAGCTTTGTAAGCTTCGTGAGATAGTAAAAGATCGAAAACATGTCGACGACAAAGTCGACACCCAAATCACAAGCCGACCGGCTTACTTTAATAGAGGAGGAAATGTTGTTCCTCAGAGAATTCCTTGACACCATTTNAAGAAGTCCCTGACACCATTCGCTTCCTGGAAGCACGGGTGAAAGAATTGAGTGAANCTTGACACCATTTGCTTCCTGGAAGCACGGGTGAAAGAATTGAGTGGAAAAGTCGTAGAAATCGACGCAATGGGTAACTGCCTGGATGGGTTGCCAATCGCAGAACTGTTGTTTCGAGTGACCTCACTCAAAGAAAAAGTTGCTCCTACGAGCAGCCCAAGACCATCTGGTAGCCCCGATAGCTCTGTCGCGCACAAGGAGGGACGTGGCGAAGAGTTCGACATGCTACAAAATACAATGATGAGTTTGTTCAATGGATTAGCTGACGAATTCAGAACAACGATCGATGACATCCAAGAAAAGATGTCCGTCATGAGCACCCGAATTGAGGTGACCATGAAAGCCGTGGAGAACGTCTCGGCTGGGCAAACTAATACAGGATCCAACAAACTGAAGTTCCCAGACCCTA
>NW_019646480.1:15744-33172 GCF_002806865.2 Cucurbita pepo subsp. pepo
GTATGACGTTTCATAAATATCATGTCTAGGCCTGTCAGACATGAAATGCCTCAGAATGTACTATAGGGGGATACGACTAGTTGTCAACTTCTCCCTATCCATGGTTGTATACTGTGAGCCGTTGTTATTTCTCTCTTGCTTGCTTATATAACGTCTCTTTCAAAAATCTCTCTTTCGAAAATCTCTCTTTGCCCTCGTTTTCTAAAACCTTCTCTTAAAACCGAGGCCAGAGGCTCGAGCATACATCGCTTGGCCGTAGGCGACGCAAGAACGAATTGGCTTAGCTCACTTGTCGTTGGAAAGTGAGTGCCACACAATCGCAAGTCCGCTACCATCAAAAGTGCGATTGTGACACAGGGTATACGCGCGGTCAAAGCGGGCAACGCACGGGTAGAGGCGCGTTTCGAACCCCAGCGGACGTAGACTTACTCTCAAATTTTCTGGGCTTGAACGTGTCGTACAGGGATTGGCGGAAGGTTTTCGGGTTGGGTCAACCATCGAATGCGTGTCAGCGGAGGCGTCAGACGCGTCTCTCCACCAATTGCTCGATGCGTGTCCTCCCCTTTCCGGCGGCCGCGTGTCCGTCACCGATTGCCTGAGTTCATCCAATTTCCAGATTCCAGTTAAATTCTATATCAACCTATTTATTTTAGATTTTTCTATCTTCCAAACCGTAACTCGAATTAAATCGATTCCTTCACAAGAATTCAAGATCTCAAGTCCACCTATCCAGATATATTTTTCTTGTATTTTTTAAATACTCACGGCGCTTAATAAATGGAGTCGAAAACCGAGAAAAATTCAATTTCTTCCCGAAGTAGGACAGTCTCTCGATTTTGTTTTCCAACGCAATTTTTGGCCGTGTTTCCTCCGAAAACTTGCAAGACTCGTCACCTAAAGTGTTGCAACTAGATTATTAAGATCTAAATCATCTAAAACCCCCGGATCTATGGTGAAATCTTGAAACAAGAGAGGTCGCGGACTTACCTCGCGTTCTTGCCCGTTTCTTGCTGGAAACGAACGATCCAATGCTCAGATCGCTCCTCTTGATACTCTAAGTAGCTCTAGTAGGAGACCTAAGTTTGAGGGTGCTTCAGTTCGGGTTTTGGGGCGTTTCACCCTCCTTCTTCCTCTTCTTAAAAAAAAACTCTAACAGTTCTTTTTTTTTTTTTTTTGGTTGTTTTTTTTCCTTCCTTCCTTCCATGTCTGTCCAGACCTCCCTCATGGTGGTAGGTGTGGGGGCAAAATTACCTTTTTGCCCCAGTCAACTTTGACCCAAATTTCGATTACATCACCATTTTTTTTTTTTTTTAAGTTCCTTGATGCATCCCGAGCATTTCTTTCTTCTGCACCAATTTAAAAATCACACTCTAAATCCTCCAATAAAATCTAAGAAATTCACAATGGTTAGGAAGGTGCTAGTCACAAGGATGGAGCGAATTGTACCCGTTGGGCTCGGGGTGTTACAATTAAATAGTGAGTCCAACTCAACTATTTTGGTTTGAGTTTGTTGGAGATATTTGGATCATTTATTCAAATTTTTGTTTTTAATAGAAGTAAAAATTTAGTTCGTAAAATATTTATTTAAGATTTACTACTTTAAGTTAAATATATATTTTGAAAAAATTATTTTTAGTTCAAAACTATTTTTAAAAAGGAACAAAAAAAACAATTATTAAATTATATATATATATATATATATGATATGATATAATATAATAAGTAAAAATTAATATACATATTAATATATGACACGTACACAACCATGGGACACTTGTCAACATCAAATATAATCATGCCGATAGTAAGACAACTTACTTGGTTGGCCTTAGCCGAAGTTTTTATTTAATCCCGAACCGACTTGCCTTCGTCCTTTGAATTCTTTTCCACGTATATTGAGGTGCTTCTGTGATAACATCTTCTTAAAGACAATTCTTCCTTCACTAATCAGAACTTATGGAGAATTTCTACCGTGCTGCCATAACCATGGCCTCAGTAGTGAGGAAGATTGCAAAGCAAGGTCTCGTCGATGTCGAAGACCCAAATATCGCTTCCATTGCCAACCAATTTCATACTCAGGGCAAAAATGTAAGCCTCCATCGATGCAATTTCTATTTCAAGTTGATAGGCTCTACACGTTAAGTACTCTTTCACATATTCACTACAATCTTTCACAAATGTTTTCCACGAATTCAGATTGTTAGTCTCCACATTAATCGAAAGCTTCCTGACCCAAGGCTATAGAAAAAAATACTTTAAAAAGTTTCATTAATACTTTTCAATTATTTTTAAAAAGTTCCAAAATAACGTTAGAGTTCGTGTTTAAAACATACCGATGAATGCTTTTCCATTAATACCCTTTTCTTTTATAAAAAAATCAAAAAAGTTTTCACCATATATGATGGAAACCATCTATCTTTCTTTTGAAAGTTTGGTAGTATTTTTGAAATGGGTATTATCGGTAAGATTTTTTATTTATTTATTTATTATTATTTTTAATTTAAGGGTATTAATGAAACATTTGGATAGATAAAGGGTAGTTTTGAAATTCTACTGAAAATTTAAGAATATTTTTGAAAAAAGAAAAATAGAAAGAGTTTTTATCTAAAACGAATAATAAGAATATTTTTTAATTTGAAAGTTTATGGGTATTTTTTAAACTTTTTAATGGTATTATTAAAACTTTTGAAAGTTTTAGGATTATTTTTTAGACAGACCGTAAAGTTCAATGATATTTTTTAATAAGAGATCCAAGAATATGATATACGTACATGAGACACAATTATGACACCACACAGACAAGATTTCATGCCATTTCTTAAAAAACCTAACACAAAAATACAACGAAGCACAAGTTATTTCTTCATTCTCATAGTTAGACGTGAAAAAGGAGAAAAAAGGAAGAAGGAAAAGAAATAAAAAAGCATGAGAATAACTTATTCTCACATCCCACCTTTGAAACCATGTACTAAAGTTTAAGGCTTTTATTTTCCTTTCTCATTTCTTTGTTCATTTCCGTCTTTGTTCCTTTGGTCTAAACGACCCATTAAATGACAAAATTAAAGTTATAGTTAGTCAATCATAATATTTGAAGTACTAGTTTTTAAACTCTTTTAAATGGAGGTAAAGAAAGCATTAGAATAACTTATCGAACTCAAAAATATTCATGAGCAAAGTAAGTTTGTTGAAGCTATCTATCAAAGGTGTTCCAAAATGAGTGGTTTAGAAGAGTTCCCTTCAAATCTAGTTCCAATTAAGGATGTCAACGACAAACAAGTGCAAAGAGCGGGAAGGTTTGCAGTGGACAGACATAACAAGAATGTTGGACATCATTTCAGTTACAAGGGTGTGGTGAACGGTNTCAAGAGGAGTTTATATAAGAATAACAACAAATACAGCCATACAAGCTCAACGGGGCGACATCATCTATCAACACCCAGAGCATAGATACACAAATCCTCCAGTCCACCAACATAGAATGAACAGATAAACGCAGTAGATAGATGGTCCAACAAGCAAACAAATATTGAGCACAAAATCTCATAAAGGCAGCAAGTTCAATAGATATATATTCAACGTCCTAAGAACAGAGGGTCATTAGATGTAGCCACCTACGGGTAATCTGCTCAAGCATGCATGCAAAACTAAGTGCACCCTACAAGTATTACTTCCTAAATCCGTATGGTTAATTACAGTATGTCGCGTGCCTTCCCGAGCTTGATTACAGTCGTATCGGAGTCCAAAAATTACGATTTATCTATACAGAGACCTAGTTCTTAGTAAAATAGGATTAGCACTAGAATCGGGATGAAAAACGAGTGAAAACAGGGCACTCACGCGCCTGCACGTGCTCACAGGGGACTCTCACGCGCCTGCACACTTCCCTACGCACGGGTTCCACGCGCAGGGTGTCACGGTCATGCTCGTCCAAGGCGTGTTGCCCATGGCCGCATGCCCGTGACAAGCCCAACCCTTTATGTCTTTTCATATTCTAGTGTTTTACTTTTGTATTTCTAGGAAGTATGACGTTACAGAAATATCATGTCTAGGCCTGTCAGACATGAAATGCCTCAGAATTTACTATAGGGGGATACGACTAGTTGTCAACTTCTCCCTACCCAAGGTTATATACCGTGAGCCGTTGTTATTTCTCTCTTGCTTGCTTATATAATGTCTCTTTCAAAAATATCTCTTTCGAAAATCTCTTTCTGCCCTCGTTTTCTAAAACCTTCTCTTAAAACCGAGGCCAGAGGCTCGAGCATACGTCGCTTGGCCGTAGGTGACGCAAGAATGAGTTGGCTTAGCTCACTTATCGTTGGAAAGTGAGTGCCGCACAATTGCAAGTCCGCTGCCATCAAAAGTGCGAGTGTGACAAGTGGTATCAGAGCTTTGTAAGCTTCGTGAAATAGTAAAAGATCGAAAACATGTCGACGACAAAGTCGACACCCAAATCACAAGCCGACCGGCTTACTTTAATAGAGGAGGAAATGTTGTTCCTCAGAGAATTCCTTGACACCATTTGCTTCCTGGAAGCACGGGTGAAAGAATTGAGTGAAAAAGTCGTAGAAATCGACGCAATGGGTAACTGCCTGGATGGGTTGCCAATCGCAGAACTGTTGTTTCGAGTGACCTCACTCAAAGAAAAAGTTGCTCCTACGAGCAGCCCAAGACCATCTGGTAGCCCCGATAGCTCTGTCGCGCACAAGGAGGGACGTGGCGAAGAGTTTGACATGCTACAAAATACAATGATGAGTTTGTTCAATGGATTAGCTGGCGAATTCAGAACAACGATTGATGACATCCAAGAAAAGATGTCCGTCATGAGCACCCGAATTGAGGTGACCATGAAAGCCGTGGAGAACGTCTCGGCTGGGCAAACTAATACAGGATCCAACAAACTGAAGTTCCCAGACCCTAGATCTTTCAAAGAGAACTGGGATGCCAAAGAGTTGGAGAACTTCATCTTTGATGTCGAACAGTATTTCAAAGCCACACTGTCTTTTACCGACGACATAAAGGTGACAGTAGCCTCGATGTACCTCGTAGAAGACTCTAAACTTTGGTGGCGTACGAAGGTGCAAGACATCGAAAATGGATTGTACACCATAGACTCGTGGGAAGACCTCAAGAGAGAGTTGAGGGACCAATTTCTCCCCGAAAACGTAGAGCATCTAACAATGGAAAAACTAATAGCCCTAAAGCAAACTGGAAGCATAAGGGACTATGTCAGACAGTTCTCGACCCTGATGGTAGATATTAGGGGCACATCAGAGAAGAACAAGGTGTTCTTCTTTATAAATGGGTTACAATCGTTGGCCAAAGACAAAAGTACACGAGAAAAAAGTCCAAGACCTAGCTATCGCAATTGCCAGCGCCGAGAGACTTCTAGACTATGGGAACGAAGCGGTTACCAAAGAAAAACAACACAAGCCCCAAACACTGGGGGCAAAGCATATAAGCCGCCAGGTCATCGAAATGGAAGCCCCAATCGGCCAAACGGAAGTAACGACAGACCAAGTGGACGGATAGATAGACCTCCTCAGAACAACCAAGCGGGGACATCTCAAGGACCTTACCTTCAAAGAAACCACCTGACGACACCTTTACAATGCCTGTTGTGTAGATGCCCCCACAAAGGCTGTCCTCATCAGGCCTCTCTTAGTGCACTCCAAGTGTCCATTCAAGCGAGCAATAACACAAGAGTCGAGACTATGCTAGACAAGAAGGAAGATCAAGACAACCCCCGAATGGTCGCGCTCAAATTCTTGTCAGCCCTCCAACGGAAGGTCAAACCGAAGGAGACAATAGAGAAAGGGCTCATGTTTGTGGATGCGACAATAAACTCTCAACCAAGCAAGAGCACCTTGATAGACTCAGGAGCGACCCACAACTTCATTGTTGATCAAGAAGCACGAAGATTGAGATTCACCATAGAAAAGGACCCTGAAAAAGTGAAAGCTGTCAACTCCGAGGCCTTGCCTATTGTGGGAGTTTCCAAAAGAGTCCCCTTCAAATTAGGGGCTTGGACAGGAGAGTTGGACCTTGTCGTGGTTCACATGGACGACTTTGACGTGGTACTTGGGATGGAGTTCTTCTTAGAACACGAAGTTATCCCAATGCCACTGGCGAAATGCTTGGTGATCACCGACCGCAACCCCACAGTAATACCTGCAAGCATCAAGCAACCAGGTAATCTTAGAATGATCTCGGCCATACAACTGAAAAGAGGACTCGCACGAGAGGAACCTACATTTATGGCTATACCACTGATGGAAGAAGTGACCACTGAGGAAACTATTCCAAGCGAGATCAAGGAGGTACTAAATAGTTATGCTGACATAATGCCAGAGAGCTTACCACAAACATTACCACCCCGTCAAGGCATTGATCACGAAATTGAACTCCTCCTCAGGGTTAAACCCCCAGCGAAGAATGCGTATCGAATGGCTCCCCCTAAGCTAGCCAAATTTAGGAAACAATTAGAAGAGTTGTTGACGGCAGATTCATTCGCTCGGCAAAAGCTCCTTACGGAGCCCCCGTACTATTCTAGAAAAAGAAGGATGGGACGTTGCGTCTGTGCATAGATTATAGAACCTTAAACAAGGTGACAGTACGCAACAAATACCCACTGCCGATAATATCCAACTTGTTCGACCAACTTCACGGGGCCAAATACTTCAGGAAGTTTGACTTACGATCAGGGTACTACCAAGTACGTATTGCCGAAGGGGACGAGTCCAAGACAACGTGCGTAACAAGATATGGGGCCTTTGAGTTCCAGGTAATGCCCTTTGACTTGACAAACGCCCCAGCTACGTTTTGCACGTTAATGAACCAGGTTTTCTACGAATACTTGGATCAGTTCGTCGTAGTATACCTCGACGACATAGTTGTATACAACACAACCCTAGAGGAACACAAGGTACACTTGAAGCTGGTGTTTGACAACCTGCGGCAGAATCAGTTGTACGTCAAGAAAGAAAAATGTGCATTCGCACAAACATGCATCAACTTCCTTGGACATATCATCAGTTGTGGACAAATCGGCATGGATAGCGGCAAGATAAAAGCCATCCAATAGTGGAAAATCCCTACTTCCGTATCCGATGTGCAGTCCTTCCTAGGATTGGCAAACTACTATAGGCGGTTCGTCGAAGGGTTTTCACGGCGAGCCGCCCCATTAACAGAACTCCTGATGAAATACCACCCTTGGTCGTGGTCAAATAAATGTCAAATGACCTTTGAAGATCTGAAGACAACCATGACGAGGGGTCCTGTCCTCGGGTTAGTAGATGTTACAAAGCCATTTGAAATAGAGACAGATGCTTCCGACCTTGCCCTAGACGGTGTCCTTATTTTAGAAGGCCACCCCATCGCTTATGAAAGTCGAAAGCTCAACGATGCTGAATGGAGATACACCGTCTCTGAAAAAGAAATGTTGGCTGGGGTCCATTACCTACGCGTCTAGAGACAGTACCTCTTGGGATCACAGTTCATAGTGAAGACGGATAACAGCGCCATCTGCCACTTCTTCGATCAACCAAAATTGACGGCAAAACAAGCCCGATGGCAGGAGTCGTCAGAATTCGACTTCAAATTCGAACACAAGGCAGGAAAGAGTAATCAAGCAGCCGATGCGCTGAGTCGGAAGGGCGGACATGCGGCCCTGTGCATGTTAGCCCATATTCATTCAAGTAAGATTGATTGATCGATGCGTGACATCATCAAAGAACATTTACAAAAAGACCCATCGGTCAAAGCCGTCGTCGAACTAGCTAAAGCTGGGAAGACATGACAGTTTTGGGTCGAGGGAGACCTTCTAATGAATAAAGGAAACAGATTATACGTCCCAAGAACGGGAGAACTGAGGAAGAAGCTCATTTAGGAATGTCATGATACCTTATGGGCAGGACACCCTGGGTGGCAAAGAACGTATGCCCTAATAAAAAAGTGGTACTTCTGGCCGAATATGCGGGACGATATCATGCAGTACACCAAGACGTGTCTCATCTGCCAACAGGACAAAGTCGAGAAAGTCAAAGTCTCGGGACTCTTGGAACCTCTACCTGTGCCAACAAGACCTTGGGAAAGTGTGTCTCTGGACTTCATAACACACCTCCCAAAAGTCGGAGAATATGACGCCATCTTGGTTATCATAGATCGGTTTTCGAAATATGCGACGTTTGTTCCCACTCCCAAATTATGCTCGGCTGAAGTAATAGCCCAACTATTTTTCAAACACGTTGTCAAGTTGTGGGGCATTCCGTCGAGTATCATTAGTGATAGGGATGGTAGATTCATTGGCACATTCTGGACCTAATTATTCACCTTCTTGGGAACGACTTTAAACATCTCTTCGAGCTACCATCCTCAAACCGATGGACAGACAGAACGGTTCAACTGTTTGCTCGAAGAATACTTACGTCACTTCGTCGACGCTCGCCAAAAGAATTGGATACAACTGCTAGATGTTGCCAAATTTTGTTTCAATTGTCAAACGAGCTCGTCTACGGGGAAGAGTCCCTTCAAAATTGTAAGTGGACGCCAACCGACCTTACCACATATTATCGATCATCCTTATGCAGGGAAAAATCCTCAAGCTCAAAACTTCACAAGAGAATGGAAGTAGACAACAGATATAGCCCGGACATATTTAGAGAAAGCTTCCAAACATATGAAGAAGATAAGATTTCACATCAAGTTGAGACCAGAACAGATCAAGTTGAGACCAGAACAGATCAGATTTCGCAGCCGAAAGGACCAGCGACTAGTTCGAAAATATGAAGGCCCAATTGAAGTCCTTAAAAAGATCGGGGCCACCTCCTAAAGAGTTGCGCTACCCACATGTATGAAAATCCACCGAGTAATTCATGTGAGCAACTTGAAGCCTTATCACCCTGACCCGGACGACGACCAACGAAATGTAATCACCAGACCGAGCATCGATCTGAAATCAAGAGACAACNGCGACGCAAGAACGAATTGGCTTAGCTCACTTGTCGTTGGAAAGTGAGTGCCACACAATCGCAAGTCCGCTGCCATCAAAAGTGCGATTGTGACACAGGGTATACGCGCGGTCAACGCAGGCAACGCATGAGTAGAGGCGCGTTTCGAACCCCAGCGGACGTAGACTTACTCTCAAATTTTCTGAGCTTGAACGTGTCGTACAGGGATTGGCAGAAGGTTTTCGGGTTGGGTCAACCGTCGAATGCGTGTCAGCGGAGGCGTCAGACGCGTCTCTCCACCAATTGCTCGATGCGTGTCCTCCCCTTTCCGGCGGCCGTGTGTCCGTCACCGATTGCCTGAGTTCATCCAATTTCCAGATTCCGGTTAAATTCTATATCAACCTATTTATTTTAGATTTTTCTATCTTCCAAACCGTAACTTGAATTAAATCGATTCCTTCACAAGAATTCAAAATCTCAAGTCCACCTATCCAGATATATTTTTCTTGTATTTTTTGGATACTCACGACGCTTAATAAATGGAGTCGAAAACCGAGAAAAATTCAGTTTCTTCCCGAAGTAGGACAGTCTCTCGATTTTGTTTTTCAACTCAATTTTTGGCCGCGTTTCCTCCGAAAACTTGCAAGACTCGTCACCTAAAGTGTTGCAACTAGATTATTAAGGTCTAAATCATCTAAAACCCCCGGATCTATGGTGAAATCTTGAAACAAGAGAGGTCGCAGACTTACCTCGCGTTCTTGCCCGTTTCTTGCTGGAAACGAACGATCCAATGCTCAGATCGCTCCTCTTGATACTCTAAGTAGCTCTAGTAGGAGACCTAAGTTTGAGGGTGCTTCAGTTCGGGTTTTGGGGCGTTTCACCCTCCTTCCTCTTCTTAAAAAAAAAACCCTAACAGTTTTTTTTTTTTTTTTTTTTTTTTTAATGTCTGTCGAGACCTCCCTCATGGTGGTAGGCGTGGGGGCAAAATTACCTTTTTGCCCTAGTCGACTTTGACCCAAATTTCGATTACATCACCATTTTTTTTTTTTTTTTAAGTTCCTTGATGCATCCCGAGCATTTCTTTCTTCTGCACCAATTTAAAAATTACACTCTAAATCCTCCAATAAAATCTAGAAACTCACAATGGTTAGGAAGGTGCTAGTCACAAAGATGGAGCGAATTGTACCTGTTGGGCTCGGGGTGTTACAATTAAATAGCGAGTCCAACTCAACTAAACGATTTTTTGGTTTGAGTTTGTTTGAGATATTTGGATCATTTATTCAAATTTTTGTTTTTAATAGAAGTAAAATTTTAGTTCGTAAAATATTTATTTAAGATTTACTACTTTAAGTTAAATATATATTTTGAAAAAATTATTTTTAGTTCAAAACTATTTTTTAAAAGAATAAAAAAACAATTATTAAATTATATATATATATATATATATGATATAATATAATAAGTAAAAATTAACATACATATCAATATATATGACACGTACACAACCATGGGACACTTGTCAACATGAAATATAATCATGCCGATAGTAAGACAACTTACTTGGTTGGCCTTAGCCGAAGTTTTTATTTAATCCCGAACTGACTTGCCTTCGTCCCTTGAATTCTTTTCCACATATATTGAGGTGCTTCTGTGATGACCTCTTCTTAAAGACAATTCTTCCTTCACTAATCAGAACTTATGGAGAATTTCTACCGTGCTGCCATAACCATGGTCTCAATAGTGAGGAAGATTGCAAAGCAAGGTTTCGTCGATGTCGAAGACCTAGATATCGCTTCCATTGCCAACCAATTTCATACTCTGGGCAAAAATGTAAGCCTCGATCGATGCAATTTCTATTTCAAGTTGATAGGCTTTACACGTTAAGTACTCTTTCACATATTCACTACAATCTTTCACAAATGTTTTCCACGAATTCAGATTGTTAGTCTCCACATTAATCGAAAGCTTCCTGACCCAAGGCTATAGAAAAAAATACTTTAAAAAGTTTCATTAATACTTTTCAATTATTTTTAAAAAGTTCCAAAATAACGTTAGGGTTCGTACTGTGTTTAAAACATACCGATGAATGCTTTTCCATTAATACCCTTTTCTTTTATAAAAAAATCAAAAAAGTTTTCACCTATTGATGGAAACCATCTATCTACACTTCTTATATTATCTCATGTTTTAATGTTTCTTTTGAAAGTTTGGTAGTATTTTTGAAATGGGTATTATTTATAAGAATTATTTATTTATTTATTATTATTTTTAATTTAAGGGTATTAATGAAACATTTTGATAGATAAAGGGTAGTTTTGAAATTCTATTGAAAATTTAAGAGTACTTTTGAAAAAAAAAAATATATAGAAAGAGTTTTTATCTAAAACAAATAATAAGAATATTTTTTAATTTGAAAGTTTATGGGTATTTTTTAAACTTTTTAATGGTATTATTAAAACTTTTGAAAGTTTTAGGATTATTTTTTAGACAGACGGTAAAGTTCAATGGTATTTTTTAATAAGAGATCCAAGAATATGATATACGTACATGAGACACAATTATGACACCACACAGACAAGATTTCATGCCATTTCTTAAAAAACCTAACACAAAAATACAACGAAGCACAAGTTATTTCTTCATTCTCATAGTTAGACGTGAAAAAGGAGAAAAATGGAAGAAGGAAAAGAAATAAAAAAGCATGAGAATAACTTATTCTCACCTTTCTCATTTCTTTGTTCATTTCCATCTTTGTTCCTTTGATCTAAACGACCCATTAAATGACAAAATTAAAGTTATAGTTAGTCAATCATAATATTTGAAGTACTAGTTTTTAAACTCTTTTAAATGGAGGTAAAGAAAGCATTAGAATAACTTATCGAACTCAAAAATATTCATGAGCAAAGTAAGTTTGTTGAAGCTATCTATCAAACGTGTTTCAAAATGAGTGGTTTAGAAGAGTTCCCTTCAAATCTAGTTCCAATTAAGGATGTCCACGAAGAACAAGTGCAAAGAGCTGGAAGGTTTGCAGTGGACGGACATAACAAGAATGCTGAACATCATTTCAGTTACAAGGGTATNTATTTGAAGTACTAGTTTTTAAACTCTTTTAAATGGAGGTAAAGAAAGCATTAGAATAACTTATCGAACTCAAAAATATTCATGAGCAAAGTAAGTTTGTTGAAGCTATCTATCAAAGGTGTTCCAAAATGAGTGGTTTAGAAGAGTTCCCTTCAAATCTAGTTCCAATTAAGGATGTCAACGACAAACAAGTGCAAAGAGCGGGAAGGTTTGCAGTGGACAGACATAACAAGAATGTTGGACATCATTTCAGTTACAAGGGTGTGGTGAACGGTGTGTACAATCCCATTATAGGCGGGGATCTCAAATATTTTATTATTGTGATAGAAGCTATAAATGACGATGGTTTTCGTTGGTCATATATTGCAAAGGTGGTATGGTTTCCTTTCATGCCGAGGGAATTCTATAAGCTCTTATCTTTTGAAGAAGTCATCGAATTCCCTGTCCCCAAGTAGGAGTATAACTACTTGGACGGCTATCTTTACTTACAATAAGCCCTCTCTCTACCTGTGTTTGTGGGGGTATTACTCGCTTCTATCTATAAAAATGGCATAGTCATAATGAAATAATTATCCTTACATTCGTATTTCTTTCTCTCTTTTTATTACTCATTATCTCTGTATCAACTAACTTGTTGTGTAAAATTAAACTAAGAAAATGATTATAAANTAACTTGTTGTGTAAAATTAAACTAAGAAAATAATTTTAAAAAAAAAAAAACAGAAAAGAAAATTCTTAACCAGGTAAGATAATTTGTATGATCATAAATATGAAACAAAAAAATTGTAAACATATTACAAAAGTTTCTTCTCTTTTCTAATAATAGTGTATTCATTTTTATTTTATATCATATAAAACAAATATTTAATTCACAAAATTTAAATTATCTTTCTATATTATACCATAAACATTTTTTTATTTCAAATTTTATTTTAGTCATTTAATTCCAACAATATAATAAATCTTGTCTTTTAGTTTGACACATTTTCAAACATGAACGAACCTGAATTTTGAGTCGAGTGAGTATTAAAAATCATAATCGACAGTATTTTGCAAGTAGCTTCGAATATTCAAGAGGTCGAATGTTGAATTTCCTTAAAAGAGTAACCAAATAATTCGATGATTATTGTTGAATTTTCGAAGAATGCACCAAAAATTTCATTTATAAGTAAATAAAACCATTAGTTGATATAAAATCATGATCATACAATTGCATCTCTTCTTCCCACCTTTCTCACTAAAACCCACCTCAAATTGATCATCTTCCCTAGAGGCTACAAATTAAGATGCCTTCGTGTATTACTCAAGGGAGCAAAGCTGAATGTCAAAAAGTGAACTTTTAAGGATAGACAAAGCTATATTTGAGCAAGAAGAATCATGTTCCACGTGTCTAGAATGCCAGTGAGGCACCAATGCAAGAACTCACTACCATCCGAAGTTCCCTTGATACCGTAGGGGGGATATGTGAGCTTGGGAAAGAGCAGTTATTCCCAACTTTCTTACTCGTGTGCCTCTTACAACAATTTCAACAACTGGATCACTTGATCTATTATGCTCTACTTTGCTTCCTCTTGATAACAATGTGGTAACGACACAACTACCTCCATTATTCCATTCCCTATTGCGGAAACAGTGAGAAGACATGGTCCTGAAAAAAAACAGAGTCGAGGATGAGAGGAGACTTGCGAATCCAACCATTGTTCAATACTTTAGCTGTATCAATTTCTTTTAAGTTACCGAGTTCACTACGAATTTTATTTTTATACATTACCCACCTATTTTCTCTGTATTTTGCTCTTGTTCGAGTGATGTTCTGTATTAAGAACCAACACATCAAATAGATGAAGAAATTTTCTCAGAAATGCTGGCGGACGGTCAAGATGCATGACTACATCAGTGGTTGGGTGACATGTACAATGTCAATAACTCGCTGAGGCTTGATGACCAGTAGTATAAAATAGTAGTATTGGTACTCGAGAAACAAAATGCCCATCCATCATGATGAATAGCGCTCTTAGCTTTGACAATACGACATTCCTTTCCTATGTCTTCAATGTAAGGACTCTCTTCCCCATGTAGTCTTACACATCAAAGATTGAAAATACATCCTTCCTAATGAATCGCTAATAAATGCAATGGTTTTGTCCTAACCTAACGTTTTATAAACAAATCTTACTCCTATCATTGCATAACGTTTATTGCATCCTTCTCGTATCCTATCTCAAACTTATCATATAATACATCGTACCGTAAGTGTTATCATACAATTAACATATCATAACATATACACATCATATCATAATCATATCGATTCATAAACAATTCACACATATCAATATATATGACAAGTACAGAACCATAGGGCACATGTCAACATCAAATATAACCATGTCGATAGTACAGTCACTTACTTGGTTGGCCTTAGCCGAAGTTTTTATCTAATTCCGAACCGGCTTGCCTTCGTCCCTTGAATTCTTTTCCACATATGCGGAGTGCTTCAACCGTGATGGCCTATTCTTAAAGAAAATTCTNATTAGTTGATATAAAATCATGATCATACAATTGCATCTCTTCTTCCCACCTTTCTCACTAAAACCCACCTCAAATTGATCATCTTCCCTAGAGGCTACAAATTAAGATGCCTTCGTGTATTACTCAAGGGAGCAAAGCTGAATGTCAAAAAGTGAACTTTTAAGGATAGACAAAGCTATATTTGAGCAAGAAGAATCATGTTCCACGTGTCTAGAATGCCAGTGAGGCACCAATGCAAGAACTCACTACCATCCGAAGTTCCCTTGATACCGTAGGGGGGATATGTGAGCTTGGGAAAGAGCAGTTATTCCCAA
The DNA here is from genome assembly GCF_002806865.2 of Cucurbita pepo subsp. pepo. Lineage (NCBI taxonomy): Eukaryota > Viridiplantae > Streptophyta > Magnoliopsida > Cucurbitales > Cucurbitaceae > Cucurbita > Cucurbita pepo. Next base: position 30,617 of record NW_019646480.1, read on the forward strand.
CTTTCTTACTCGTGTGCCTCTTACAACAATTTCAACAACTGGATCACTTGATCTATTATGCTCTACTTTGCTTCCTCTTGATAACAATGTGGTAACGACACAACTACCTCCATTATTCCATTCCCTATTGCGGAAACAGTGAGAAGACATGGTCCTGAAAAAAAACAGAGTCGAGGATGAGAGGAGACTTGCGAATCCAACCATTGTTCAATACTTTAGCTGTATCAATTTCTTTTAAGTTACCGAGTTCACTACGAATTTTATTTTTATACATTACCCACCTATTTTCTCTGTATTTTGCTCTTGTTCGAGTGATGTTCTGTATTAAGAACCAACACATCAAATAGATGAAGAAATTTTCTCAGAAATGCTGGCGGACGGTCAAGATGCATGACTACATCAGTGGTTGGGTGACATGTACAATGTCAATAACTCGCTGAGGCTTGATGACCAGTAGTATAAAATAGTAGTATTGGTACTCGAGAAACAAAATGCCCATCCATCATGATGAATAGCGCTCTTAGCTTTGACAATACGACATTCCTTTCCTATGTCTTCAATGTAAGGACTCTCTTCCCCATGTAGTCTTACACATCAAAGATTGAAAATACATCCTTCCTAATGAATCGCTAATAAATGCAATGGTTTTGTCCTAACCTAACGTTTTATAAACAAATCTTACTCCTATCATTGCATAACGTTTATTGCATCCTTCTCGTATCCTATCTCAAACTTATCATATAATACATCGTACCGTAAGTGTTATCATACAATTAACATATCATAACATATACACATCATATCATAATCATATCGATTCATAAACAATTCACACATATCAATATATATGACAAGTACAGAACCATAGGGCACATGTCAACATCAAATATAACCATGTCGATAGTACAGTCACTTACTTGGTTGGCCTTAGCCGAAGTTTTTATCTAATTCCGAACCGGCTTGCCTTCGTCCCTTGAATTCTTTTCCACATATGCGGAGTGCTTCAACCGTGATGGCCTATTCTTAAAGAAAATTCTTCCTTCACTAATCAGAACTCGTGGAATATTTCTACAGTACTGTCATAACCACGGTCTCGTAGTAAGGAAGATTGCAAAGCAAGGTCTCGTCGATGTCGAAGACCCAGATATCAGTTCTCGATTGCCAACCAATTTCACACTCTAGGCAAAAATCTAAGCCTCTGTCGATGAAATTTCCATTTCAAGTTGATAGGCTCTACCTGTTAATACTCTTTCACAATCTAGGAATGTTTTCCCATTAATACCCTTTACTTTTATAAAAAAAAAAAATCAAAAAAGTTTTTACAGTCAATATATTTTTGTTAAGAGATCCAAGAACATGATATATGGACATGAGATACAATTATGACACCACAGACAAGATTTCATGCCATTTCTTAAACACAAGTTATTTTTTCTTCATTTATTTCTCCTTCATAATTTCTTCATTCTCATATTTAACTTTTCTTTTATAAATAATAATAAAAAAAAAAGTTAAACGTGAAAAATGAGAAAGAAGGAAAAAGGAGAAAAAAAAATCCATAGAATTCCGTAAGTGTATCAAATACTCTTTAACTGATATAAAGAAAGCATGAGAATAAAGCTTAAAGACTTTTATTTCCCTTTCTCATTTCTTTGTTCATTCTCATCTTTGTACTTTTGGTCTAAACGACCCATTAAATGACAAAATTAAAGTTGTAGTTAGTCAATCGTAATATTTGATGTGCAAGATTTCAAACTATTTTGAATGGGTGTGAAGAAAGCATCAGAATAACTTTTTCTCATATTGCTCTTCTACATGTGTTAGATATGTATTAAACACTTGTTAATACAATAGATATGTTAGATATTTAGAATCTAACATTTCATCTAGACATGTCCTCTTCATGTGAAGCTTGTAGCTTGAAATTACTTAGCCATAAAATATGTTTCACTTAAAATTTACTCCAGAGAGAATAATCAATAGTGTTCCATATTCGAGAGAGAATAATCTCTTTTTCTTTTATCATTGAAAATTTAAAGAAAATTAAAATCAAAACATGACACAAATGACATTTGCTTGACTCTTTGTTTTGTTCCCGCCAATGTAAAAAAAAAATGGAATCTTATATTTTTTAGATACAATTTAAGATTACCTATTAACTGAGTTCAATCCAAATTTCTATTCATAAATTTAATTAATATTTGTATATAACTATTAATATGTAAGAAAAATACACGTACAAAATGTTTGTACTATTGGTAATACACTAGTCTCGGTTGTTTGACTAAAACAATGTAACCATCATCCCGATTAAAGAATATGATTCCAAGCTATCTCCTAATAGAGGAATGCTCAATTAGTCTTTGTTGTAAGATTCGGCTATATCAATTTGAGTAGCGTTCCGCCACAACTATAAATATCGAACTCAAAAATATTCATGAGCAAAGTAAGTTTGTTGAAGCTATCTATCAAAGGTGTTCCAAATGAGTTGCGAAAAGTTCCCTTTAGATCTAGTTCCAATTAAGGATGTCAATGAAAAAGTAGTGCAAATAGTTG
>NW_019646480.1:38721-79195 GCF_002806865.2 Cucurbita pepo subsp. pepo
AAAAAAAAAAAAAAAAAAAAAAAAAAAAAAAAAAAAAAAAAAAAAAAAGAAATCTTATATATTTTTAGATAGAATTTAAGATTACGGGTTTAACTAAGTTTAATCCAAACGTCTACTCACAAATTTAATTATTATTTGTATACAACTATTAATATGTAAGAAAAATACACGTACAAAATATTTGTACTATTGGTAATACATTAGTCTCCGTTGTTTGACTAAAACAATGCAACCATCATCCCAATTAAAGAATATGATTCCAAGCTATCTCCTAACAGAGAAATGTTCAATTAGTTTTTGTTGTAAGATTTGACTATATCAATTTGAANCAGAGAAATGTTCAATTAGTCTTTGTTGTAAGATTTGACTATATCAATTTGAATCTAAAACAATGCAACCATCATCCCAATTAAAGAATATGATTCCAAGCTATCTCCTAACAGAGAAATGTTCAATTAGTTTTTGTTGTAAGATTTGACTATATCAATTTGAATAGTGTTCGGCCACAACTATAAATATCGAACTCCAAAATATTCATGAGCAAAGTAAGTTTGTTGAAGCGATCTATCGAAGGTGTTCCAAAATGAGTTGGGAAAACGTGTTGCCTTCAAATTTAGTTCCAATTAAAGATGTCAAAGAAGACGAAGTGGAAAGAGCGGGAAGGTTTGCTGTGGAAGAGCATAATAGTAGTGGTGGACATCATTTCGTTTACAAGCGTGTGGTGAACGGTCTGTATGGTCCCATTATAAGTTGGGATCGCAGATATTTTATTATCGTGATAGAAGCTATAAATGACCATGGTTTTCATTGGTCATATATTGCAAAGGTGAAGAGATTTCGTACGTGGCCACCGCTGAATAACCATGGGCTCTTATCTTTTGAAGAAGTCATCGAATTCCCTGTCCCCAAGTAGCAGTATAACTATTAAACGACTACCTTTACTTACAATAAGTCTTCTCTCTACTTATGTTTGCAGGGCATTACCCTCTTTTATGACATAGTAATAATAATATGATTATCTTTATATAACTATAAAAATATTTTACTTGGTGGAAAGAGTCTTATTTATGCTATAATATATAGAAAAATTGCAACAAAATAATAAATAAATTAAAAATTGGAATTGAATGTTTAAATAATAATGTTTAAAAAAAAAAAAAAAAACATTGCTACATTATAAAAAATTCCATTACCTTATAAAAATAATTTGTTATAAAAAGGAATATATATTATATATATAATTAACTAGAGACATGATTTTATTTAATAAATTTCTTTTTATTGTAACAACTTTGTCGAAGATTATATTATCTATTCCTGGTTCAAATTCGGGCCTCTATATATATATTTATCAATGTACTTATTTAAAAAATAAATAAATATTTTTTTAAAGTGGAAAAAGATGAGACAGTTATATTAAAATTTGAAATTTTAGAAATTACGGTTAAATACTATATATATTTTTGGTTACGAAATAAAGTTGAATTTGTTAGATGTTTTATTTTATTTAATAGAAATTATATTTGAAAATAAAATATATTTATTAATATATATATATATATATATATATATTATATATAATAGAGAAATTTGAAAATCCAATTAACCTAAGTAACACGGTTAAAATTGTTGTACAGTAGGTTTTGGGTAGGTTTTGTTCTTTTGGCGGCAAATCTTTGAAATCACAAGACGGCTGAGTATTCTGCACATATTGTTGTGGCGTTCTTCGTTGATCGCCCTCATCAAGGTCCGCCGTCCGCCTCAGTGTTCTGCACATATCGTTTTTGAGGATGTCGGCCCTCATAAAATGTAAGTTTCTTTTGGTCTAACTTCTTAGTAGTTGTATTAAGAACCCGTCGTTACTAGTCTGATTCTGCATTTTTGTTTTCTCGAGTATGCAGTTCAGTATCTTCTCTGGATCTGAAATTAGCAATATGGCTGAAGTTCAGGTGTATAAAGGCTTGTATTATGATACCACTAGAAGACCGATCGACGGCGGCTTGCTGGATCCTCGAATTGTATGATTCTTATATTGTTAGGGGGATCAATGGTATAATTCTTATATTCTTACGGGGATTAATGGTATATGTGATATCCCACCTTTGTTGGGGAGGAGGAGAACGAAACACCATTTATAAGGGTGTGGAAACATTTCCCTAGTAGACGCGTTTTAAAGTCTTGAGGGGAAGCTCGAAAGGGAAAGCCCCAAGAGGACAATATCTGCTAGCGGTGCGCTTGGACCGTTACAAATGGTATCAGAGCCAGACATCGGGCGATGTGCCAACGAGAAGGCTATTCCTCGAAGGGGGTAGACACGAGGTGGTGTGCCAGTAAGGATTCTGGAGGGGGTGGATTTGGCGGGGGTCCCATATCAATTGGAGAAAGAAATGAGTGACAGCGAGAACGTTGGGCCCTGAAGGGGGTGGATTGTGATATCCCACATTGGTTGGGGAGGAGAATAAAACACCCTTTATAAGGGTGTGCCAGCGAGGATGCTGGGCCTAGGGTGGATTGTGACATCCCACGTTGGTTGGAGAGGAGAACGAAACACTCTTTATAAAGGTGTAGAAATCTTTCCCTAGCATACGGGTTTTAAAGTCTTGAGGGGAAGCCCAAAAGGGAAAGCCAAAGAGGATAATATCTGCTAGGGGTGGGCTTGGACCGTTACAAATGATATTAGAGCCAAACACTAGGTGATGTGCCAGCGAGGAGGTTGTTCCTCGAAGGGGGGTAGACACGAGGCAGTGTGCTAGTAAAGACATTGGACTCTAAAGGCGGTGAATTGTTATATCCCACATTGGTTGGGGAGGAGAACAAAACACCCTTTATAAGGGTGTGAAAACCTTTCCCTAACAGACGCGTTTTATAAAACCTTGAAGAGAAGCTCGAAAGAGAAAGTCTTAAAGAGGACAATATCTGCTAGCGGTGAGCTTGGACTATTACAGTGTTGTTGAAAATGTAGAACATAATGGATGTAGTCATATTACGTTTGCAATTAGTTATTGGGATTTTTATGATGAACTTCACTACTACTAGCCATAGTTGGAAGGGATGGGCTAATTTCTAGCTAGAAAGGAGGAGGTGAGGCTACACTACTTATTCCTTAGATAATGGTGTCAAGGGTAAGCTTTATAGAGCTTAGACTATTAGATAGCCTTGGGACGTGTTGGACATTTTTGTACTTCCTTTCTTCCAAATGCAATCCAATATTTCTTCTCCAACTTCTACTAGAAACTCATTTGTTTACTAGATTCGAGTTGGGTAAAAAAAAAAGTTATGATCTCTTAATGTTAGTGGTTGCCTTTGCTTGTTATCTAATAACGTTTTCAATCTCTTGTTAAATCTTGCTTTAAAATTCTCTTTCGAAAATCTCCCTGACCTCGTTTTTAAAACCTTTTAAAATTGGGGTCAGAGACTCGAGTATACGTTGTTTGGCCATAAGCGACATGCAAACAAATTGGCTTAACTCACTTGTTGTTGAGAAGTGAGTGTCGTACAATCGCAAGTCCGCTGCCAAGAAAAGAGCGATATAACATCAATTTCAATTTCAATTCTCTAAATTTTAGAATGGTTCATGTGTTAGACTTCATGTGAGTAGAATAGCGGGTTATATATATATATATATAATTCTATTTTTATTAAATATCTTATTTTGTTTTAGAGAATATATTGTTATTAGAAAGAATTAGATGGAGTTTCTTAGATTTTTTTTTTTTTTTTTTTTTTTTTTTTTTTTTTTTTTTTTTTTTTTTTTTTTTTTTTTTTTTTTTTTATTTTTTTTTTTAATGTTTACCTAATCCTCCATTTTCCTCTATGAAATTTTCTCTCTTTTTATTAATTTTAATTATGTTTATTATTTATTATTAAATTTCATCTAAGATATAATTTTCTCCATTCACATAATAGAGTCGTTTTTATCAATATAATATATACTTCTATCTAAGATATAATTGTCTCTCTTCACGTAAATCTCCTAAATAATTGCAACAATTCAGACATATGCTTCTAGAAGCGTTTTTATCGACCTGACTTTCTTTTGTTTTTCTATTTCCTTTTTGCTCAAAGTGATTTTGTGGCATGATTGGTTGATGAGAGGATAAATGGGGAAGAGATGAAAGGTTAGTGGAGAGAGGTGGGTAGAGGTTAAAGAGTGTTTTGTTTTCCTCCCAACCACGTGGGATCTCACATTCTCTTTCGGTTGAGATATATATTTACAGAAACCTAATAGGTAAGAGTTCCAAGAACATGATATACAGACATGATACCACACGGACAAGATTTCATGCCACATTTTAAAAAACCTAAGACAAAAATACAACAAAACACAAGTTATTTCTTCTTCATTTATTTCTCCTTCGTAATTTCTTCATTCTCATATTTAACCTTTTTTTTATAAATAAAAGTAAAAAGTTAAACCTGAAAAAGGAGAAAGAAGGAAAAAGGAGAAAAAAAATCCAATACTCTTTTGACGGATATAAAGAAAGCATGAAAATAAGTTATTCTCCCGTCCCATCTTTAAAACCATGTACTAAAGTTTGGCTTTTATTTGCCTTTCACATTTCTTTGTTCATTCCCATCTTTGTACTTTTGGTCTAAACGACACATTAAATGACAAAATTAAAGTTGTAGTTAGTCAATCGTAATATTTGACGTGCAAGATTTCAAACTATTTTGAATGGGTGTGAAAAAAGCATTAGAATAACTTTTTCTCGTGTCGCTCTTCTACATGTGTTGGATATGTAATAAACACTTGCTAGTACAATAGATATGTTAGATATTTAGAATCCAACATTTCGTAGAGACATGTCCCTCTTAATGTGAAACTTGTAGCTTGAAATTAAAATTCACTCCAGAGAGAATAATCAATACTGTACCATATTCAAGAGAGAATAATTTTTTTTTATCATTAAAAATTTAAAGAAAATTAAAATTAAAACATGGCACAAATGATTGCTGGATTCTTTGTCTTGTTCATGCCCATGTAAAAAAAAAAGGGAATCTTATATTTTTTTTAGATACAATTTAAGATTACCGGTTTAACTGAGCTCAATCCAAATTTCTATTCACAAATTTAATTATTATTTGTATGTAACTATTAATATGTAAGAAAAATTCACTTACAAAATGTTTGTACTAGGTAATACACTAGTCTCGGTTGTTTGACTAAAACAATGTAACCATCGTCCCAATTAAAGAATATGATTCCAAGCTATCTCCTAATAGAGGAATGCTCAATTAGTCTTTGCTGTAAGATTCGGCTATATCAATTTGAGTAGCGTTCAGCCACTACTATAAATATCAAACTCCAAAATAGTCATGAGCAAAGTAGGTTTGTTGAAGCTATCTATCAAAGGTGTTCCAAAATGAGTTGCGAAGATTTCCCTCCAAATCTAGTTCCAATTAAGGATGTCAATGAAGAAGTAGTGCAAATAGTTGGAAGGTTTGCCGTTGATAAGCATAATAGCAGTGGTGGACATCATTTCATTTACAAGCGTGTGGTGAACGGTCTGCATGGTCCCATTTGGGGCTTCCATCACAAATATTATATTATTGTGATAGAAGCTATAAATGACTATGGTTTTAATTGGTCATATATTGTAAAGGTGGTGTGGCATCCTTTATTGCCGAAGGAATTCTATAAGCTCTGTTCTTTTGAAGAAGTCATCGAATTCCCTGTCCCCAAGTAGGAGTATAACTACTTCGGCTATCTTTACTTACAATAAGCTCTCTCTCTACCTGTGTTTGTGGGGCATTACTCTTTTCTATCTATAAAAATGTCATAACTATAATGAAATAATAATCCTTATATGAGTATTTCTTTCTCTCTTTTTATTTAGTAGCTCGTTATTTATGTATCAACTAACTTTTTTCCGAAGAGAACCACTATGATATTCTAAGAGAAAATAATCCATGAAAGAACTAAAATTCTTATAGAAAATTATTCATAATTTTAATCACCATCTTAGTCTTTTGATTTGACACATTTTCAAATATGAACGAACCTAAATTTTAAGTCGGGTGAGTATTACGAATAATCGATAGTACTTTGCAAGTAGCTACAAACATTCAAAAGGTTGAATGTTGAATTTCCTAAGAAGTGGAACCAAATAACCAGATGATAATTGTTGAATTTTGAAAGAATGCACCAAAATTTTCATTTATAAATAAATGGAACCATTAGTTGATATAAAACCCTAATTATACAATTGCATCTCTTCTTTCCACCACTCTCACTAACACCCACCTCAAAGTGATCATCTTCACTAGATGTCGCAAATTAAGATGCCTTCCTAGATTACTCAAAGGGAGAAAAGCTGAATGTCCAAAAGTGAACTTTTAGGACAAACCAAGCTATATTTGAGCAAGAAGAATCATGTTCCACGTGTCCCGGATGCCAGTGAGACACCAATGCAAGAAATCACTACCATCCGAAGTTCCTTTGATACTATAGGGGGATCTGTGAGCATCATCTCTCAGATGGGAAAGATTGTCATTCCCAACTTCCATACTCGCATGTCTTCTACAACACTCTCAACAACTAGATCACTTGATCTATTATGCTCTACTTTGCTTCCTCTTGATAACGGTGTGGTATTGACACAGCTACCTCTATTATTCCATTCCCCATTGCAGCAACGACTAAGANTGAGTCGAGGATGAGAAGAGAGTTGCGAATCCAACAATTGGACAATACTTTAGTAGTGCCAATTTCTTTTAAGTTACCGAGTTCACTACAGATTCTATCTTTATACATTACCTACCTATTTTCGCTGAATTTTGCTATGTTAGTGATATCCTTTATTAAGAACCAACACATCAAACAGATGGAGAAATTTTCTCATAAATGGGGACGAATGGTCAAGATGCATGGCTACATCAGTGGCTGGGTCTGACATGTTGAATGACAATAACTCGTTGAGGCTTGATGACCAGTAGTATAAAATAGTAGTATTGGTTCTTGAGAAAATATGCCCATCCATCCTGACGAACAACGCTCTTAGCTTTGACAATACAGTATTCCTTTCCTATGTCTTCAATGTCAGGACTCTCTTTCCCCAATAGTCTTATACATCAAAGATTGAAAATGCTTCGTTTCTAATGAATCGCTAATAAATGCAATAGTTTTATACTTCATTCTGAAAAGAACATATTCAGATCATTTAAAAAGAGTTAAAATAGTCGAAAGTAACCTAATTAAATCAAAATCTATTAAATAGATACCAATTGGCAGATTAGTTGAGGAGCATAAGATAAGTTATATAACTATACCCTCAGTACACTGAGGGTAGGTAGGGTGAGACTTGTTTGGTTGCATATTTTAAAACCAGTTCCCTAAATGAAAACAAGATAATTGTACATTCATCTTCTTTTAGTGTTTCTAGTTCTTTTCGTTTGAAAACTATTATCCCCAAAATTTGAATAAATCGACCCACAAATCACTTTCGGGTAGATCTGTACCATCTACTGTAAATTTGCTTAAACATTTTTTATTTTTTTTCTTTGTTGCACGAACTAGCGTTTGAAAAGATATCTCACATGTAGTTTTCTCTTCTCTTAATTAATTAACTGATTTTTTTTTAATTATTGTTATTTTTTATTTTTTGGACTACTAACCACTGTTCTTGTTATTAATTTTCATGGCAAACTTTACAGCACTTTGCACTTATTCGTCATTGACATCCTTGATTGGAATTAGATTTGAAGGAAACACTTCTCCACAACTCATTGTAACACATTTGATAGATAGTTCCAATTGACGTACTTTGCTCATGAACACTTAGGAGTTTGATATTTATAGTTGTGGTTGAACGTTACTCAAATAGATATTAACCGAATTTTACAATAAAGACTCATGGAGACTCCACTATTAGGAGATAGCTTCAAATCAAATTCTTTAATTTGGATACTAGTCGCATTATTTTAATCAAACAACTTAGACGAGTGTATTAATAATAATACAAATATTCTTTTTATTTATAAATAGTTGAATATAATTAAGGTTAATTAAATTTGTGACTCCATTAAAATTAGTCTAAATTTGTAATCTCCAATTATATATATATATTCACAACAATGAAAATGATTATTCTCCTTTAAATATTATATTGATTTAGTAATCTTTTAAGTAAAAAAAAATTGGATTTAGATATGCAAAAATATAATTAATTTTTTTAAATTAAATATATTGTTTTATTTCAAAAAAAAAATTCCACATTTTTCAAAATTTGAACGTAAACAAATTGAGGTTGGAAAATGAGGTTTTTTATTTTATTTTATTATTATTATTTTTTTTATTATTGGGTTATATAAAGTAAGTTGTTATTTAAATAAGATAATTTGAATAGGTATAAATTAGAAATAACATGAGAACAAAATTGTAAACCTAAATGGTACAAAATATTTTTATGCTCTCTTTTCGAACAAATTTGTATGCATTCAAAATTTAAAAGGATGGGACACTGTAATATTCTCTCGTATTTATTATTTATCATAAAAAAAATTAATCTGCAAATATTAAATTATCTTCTATATTTAAATTCAGTAAACATTTATTATTCTCATATTATATTACGATATATAAATGTATATATCGTTCTATCTTCTAACCATTTCGTAATTATATCGTTTCATATACATATTTTGGTCATATCATTTCCTAAACTTATTCTAATCATATCGTCTTACTAGTCTATCATAATAATATCGTTTTCTATACATAACCTTATCGTATCGTTTTGTCAATCTATTATAGTCATAATGTTGTCTATGCATAACTTTATCGTATCGTTTTATTAAACTATCATAACCATAAAGTTTTCTATACATAACCTTATCGTATAGTTTTTTATCAATCTATCATAACCATAGTGTTTTCTATACCTAAACTTACCGTATCGTTTTATCAAACTATCATAACTATAATATTTTCTATACATAACCTTATTGTATCGTTTTATCAATCTATCATAGCCATAACATTTTCTATACATAACCTTATCATATCATTTTGTCAATCTATCATAACCATAGTGTTTTCTATACATAATCTTATCGTATTGTTTTATCAATCTATCATAAGCATTTCATTTCGATACATAACCTAACCATAATGTTTTATGAACAAATCTTAGTCCTATAGTTACATCATTTATCGCATCCTTCTCGTATCCTATCTCAAACTTATAACATAATATATCGTACCATAAGTGTTATCATATAATTCACATATCATAACATATACGCATCATATCATTATCATATCGATTCATATACAATTCACACAAATCAATATATATCTGACACTTATAAAACCACGGGGCACGTGTCAACATCAAATATAACTACGCTGATAGTATGATAATTCACACATATCAATCAACACTTAGTTGGTTGGCCTTAACTGGAGTTTTTATCTAACTCCGATCCAGCTTGCCTTAATCCCTTTGTTGAGGATTGTTGGGGTGTGAAAACCTCTCCTTAGCAAACACGTTTTAAAAACCTTGAGGGGTAGCCTGAAAGTGAAAGCCCAAAGAACAAGATATTAGATAGCAGTGAGCTTGGGCGGTTACTAAAACGATCATTATATTTATTATAATACTGTGGTGGTCGCTATTCCTAAACAGGTGTCCGATATCAAGAGGTACCAAAGAATACTCACCTAACAAGAATGGGGCCTAGAATGTGTGCGAACAGATAATATTGGGGTCACTTATTGGGTATTTCTAAAAAATACTAAGTCTTTGCTACTCCTATTTCAAGTAAAGGACAAACAATTTTGTACGGCTCACGACGATATCACAACTCGAGACCATGGCACATGCATAGGATGATGAACACAACTCTTTGTGGTAAACAGCACAATTTATTAAGACCAATCGAGAAGAGATTTACAAAACACTCTCTAGAAACTACTGCTCTATATTGCTTGGGATTTCTTGGGATGATGAACTAAGTAGGGTGGAGGGGTATTTATACTGGTAGTCAATCTATTCCTAAAATTTATCAATGTTATTCCTAAAATCTCTAAATCATTTTCCTACATTTATTCCTAAAATTCTAAAATCGTGAATCATAAATATAATTACTCATACAATGGTTGGGCTTAATCCTATTGGGCTAGTGATGATATTTTAACACTCCCCCTCAGCACCAGTCCTCATTCGTTGCACCATGTTGAGCTCACAGTTAAAACTCTCATGTTTGCTAGTATTCAACCCTTTTGTAAACAAGTCTGCTATTTGATCATCTGTCTTGATCGGCTCCATCTTGATTTCTTCCTTCAAGACTTTCTCTCTAATGAAATGGTAATATACCTCCACATGTTTTGTTCTACCATGAAACATCAAATTTTCTGCTAGGCAAATCGCAGATTGATTGTTGCAATGAAGGGGTATTGGATAGTCAATTTTTCGGTGCCAATCTTCCATCAAGAGTTTCAGCAATGTACTTTCCTGAGCTGCTCTAGTAGCTACTTTGTACTCTGTTTCTCTAATAGACAATGATACTGTTGGTTGTCTTTTTCTACACCAAAAGATTGTTTTCGAACTGAGCTTGAACACATACCCAATACTTGACCTTCGAGTATCGTGATATTGTTTGACATATCTCAAGGTCCATCGAGCTGCATCCAAAGGAAGCTTCTTCAGACTTCGCATGTACTGACTAATGACACCAACTTCATTTTCGAATCCATTTGGTTGGTTCATGTAGATCTCCTGATCCAACTCTCTATGCAAGAAAATAGTCTTCATATCCATCTGCCAAAATTTTCAATCTTATTAACAAGTGCTGGAGGAACCTGTACGATAGTGATCTTTGCCACTGAACTAAAGGTTTCATCATAGTCTAGTCCATATTGTTGACAAAACCCTTGAGCTACAGGTTGAGTCTTGTATCTTTCGATTGATCCATTCGAGAGACACATTATTTTGTGAGCCCACTTGCAAGAGATGGATTTGATATCTTCTGATCTTGGTATTAGTTCACAAGTTTGATTTTGCTCTAGGCCTATAATTTCTTTCTCCATTGCCTGGTGCCAAGCCGTATTTTGTGATGTTTCTACATACGTCTCTGGCTCTTTAACTTCGTCCTCTATAATAGCTATATCGACATACTTTGGATTTGGCTTCTGGATTCTTTCTGATCGTTTGAGTTGTTGAGATGTCATTTCATTTTCACTAGGTTCGCTTGGTTGAGTCACTTCTTTCTCACCAACGCTAGTGTCACTTGAATCTTCAGGCACATCAGCACTTAAACAAATGTGTACAGTTTGCTCCCCATCTTCTGTGGAAGAAACTTTTCAGTTTGCTCCCTTGTATTCTGGAGAAGATTTTTTTCAGTTTGCTCCCCGGTGTTCTGTAGAAAAATTTCTTCAATTTGCTCAAGGCCTAGTAATACTTCCTTCTCTGAGGGCCACTCCTCTTCCATTGCACCACTTTGATCATCAATCATGTGGTTTGAGCATCCTTAATCAATGATCCAATCATTCTCATAATCGATATGGTCTCCCATCATCGCCATGAGTGCTAACTCATCTTCTTCTATGGCATAGAGTACCTTTGCATCCCATTCCTCCTCCATCTCCATGTTGGAGGATTCCACATTGCTTTCGACAGATTTTTTCTTTGGACATGTGACCCTTCTTCCCGCAATTGTAGCAGATGCCTTCAAATCTCTTCCCTTGAGAGTTATTGTAATCGTTCTTCTGAGCTCTTCCTGGTTGTACAATTCCTTGGTGACCTCTTCTTTTGTCACCATTGTATCCACGTTTGGTAGACATTGCTCCGGCTTTCACTTGTGTAGAGTGCTTCTTCTTCACCCTTCAATGTGATGCCTCCTATTTTTTTAGCCATGGCTTCTTGGCTGGCTAACAAATTTTCGAACTCTACAAATGATGGTTGAGTGGGCCATCCTTGTACAGCAATAATAAAGCTTCTATATTCTGGTCGCAATCCATCGATTATAATCATTTTCATTCGAGATTCTACAATGGCGGACTTCGGGTCTAGTTCAGTAATCTCCCGACATATCGACTTGACCTTGTGGAAGTACTGAGCAATCGTCATGTCACGTTGTGAAATTGACAACAACTCATTCTCCAGAAGTTGTAGCCTTGTATCGTTCTTCTTTGAGAACAACATCGCGAACGTGTCCCATGCTTCTTTCGGTGACTTGTCATCCCAAATATGCTCTAACATCTCTTCTCCGATTGTGGTCTTCAAGGCAAACATTGCTTTGCCTGCTTTGATTCTCCATTTGCGCAAGGCACCGTTAGAATCATTCTCTAGCGGCGTAGTTTCACACCTGCCAACGATCTCCCAAAGATCATGTCCTTGTAAATAGGACACCATGCATGTTGCCCACGTGTTGTAGTTGTTGTTGTTGTTGAGTTTCTTGATTCCTCCAACGATTTGGAAATCACCCATCGTGTTGGCTATACCTCAGTAATACCAAACAAGCTCTTTCGACACAAGACTTGCAGAGTCATAAACTACTCACGACACAAAAGAAACTCACTCACTACTAATCTCATGAAATCGTTTCTAATGTGGAAGATCAGACAGAGCTGCAACCACAGAGCATACTAAGAATTCCAAGAGATCGACAACTTACACTAACCTCGCTCTGATACCAGATTGTTGAACACAACTCTCTGTTGTAAACACTCACACACTTTATTAAGACCAATCGAGAAGAGATTCATCTCATTATGCGCATCACATAAAGGGGGAGCCGTATGAGATGAAAATCTCACGTACGGTTCTGGNCCCTAAGAGCACGTTCTATGGCTGGCTGGGGTCCCCCTTTTTGTGAATTAAAAAAAGACTACCCTGAATCTCATACATGCTAAAGTATTAAAGAAGAAGTAATATAGAATTGATACATTTATCGTAAAATCTACAAAACACTCTGTAGAAATTTCTTGGGATGATGTACTAAGTAGGGTGGAGGGGTATTATAGAGGGTAGTCAATCTATTCCTAAAATTTCTCAATGTTTTTCCTAAAATACCTAAATCATTTTCCTAACTTTATTCCTAAAATCCCTAAATCATTTTCCTACATTTGTTCCTAAAATCCTAAAATCCTAAATCATAAATATAATTACTGTTGAGCTTAACCATGTTGGGCTAGTGATGATAACATAGGATAGTTGTATTTATTTTCTTTTAATTTTTATTGATTTCATTTAGTATTTCGTTGTGTCATTTTAAAGACGTTTTCGAACAGGTAAGCCCATGTCAAGATTTCAAGATGAAGTTTCTGTTTTATGATGAAGTTTAAAAGCTTATTTTTGCACAAATAATTACGTTATGATGACGATAATAACTCTAAATAAATAGAAATCTAGGATCCTTACATGGAAGGTTTGCAGCCCAAGAGAATACAAGTTCTAAAAATTAACAAAATATCCTAGACATTTTTCATGCATTTTTCTTTTAAAATGATTTTTTAAAAAGTTGATTTATTTATGGTTCCGAAAAGTCTAAAACAAAAATTGTTTTATTATTTCTAAAATTTATACTCAAATTCGTAAACAATTCTGGGAATGAGTAATGAAAAACCAAAAAAAAGTTTTAAAAAACATTATGATTTTGCAAAAGTTTAAAAAATAACAACTCACCAAATGGACCCTATAATAATTAAAATTATCGATTCATTTTGTAACAATGTTAGTTTCAATTTTTATTCTTCACTTTAACATGAATTCAACTTCTCTTTACGTTGTGATATCCATTTACATAATCTGAATATGTAAGAGCTCCAAGAACTTGATGTTCGGATATGAGACACAATTATGACACCACACGAACAAGATCTAATACCATTTAAAAAAAAACAAAAACCAAAGACATAAATATGACAAAACACACCTCAAAGTGATCATCTTCACTAGAGGCTACAAATTAAGATGCCCTCTAGATTACAAGGGATCAAAACTGAATGTCCAAAAGTGAACTTTTAGGACAGACAAAGCTATATTTGAGCAAGAACAATTATGTTCCACGTGTATGGGATGCCAGTGAGACACCAATGCAAGAAATCACTACCATACGAAATTCCTTTGATACTTTAGGGGGAATATGTGAGCTTGGGAAAGAGCAGTTATTCCCAACTTTCTTACTCGTGTGCCTTCTACAACACTCTCAACAACTGGATCACTTGATCTATTATGCTCTACTTTGTTTCCTCTTGATAACGGTGTGGTATTGACATAACTACCTCCATTATAACATTCCCCATTGCGGCAACGACTAGGAGACATGACCCTGGAAAAAAATATCTTGAATCGAGGATGAGAAGAGAGTTGCGAATCCCCAACCATTGGACAATACATTGCACAATAAAATTCTTAGATGTGTCAATTTCTTTTAAGTTACCGAGTTCCCTACGAATTCCATCTTTGTACATTACCCACCTATTTTCTATTAAGATCCAACACATCAAACAAATGGAAAAATTTTCTCATAAATGCTAGCGGACGGTCAAGATGCATGGCTACATTAGTGGCTGGGTCTGACATGTTCAATGGCAATAACTAGCTTAGGCTTGATGACCAATAGTAAAAAATAGTAGTATTGGTACTCAAGAAACAATATGCTCATCCATCTTGACGAATAGCGCCCTTAGCTTTGACAATACGATATTCCTTTTCTATGTCTTCAATGTGAGGACTCTTCCCCCAATAGTCATACACATCAAAGATTGAAAATGCTTCCTTCCTAATGAATCGTTAATAAATGCAATGGTTTTGTCCTTCATTCGACAAAGAACATATTCAGATCACTCAAAATAGGGTCAAGAATAGCATAAAATAACCTAACTAAATCAAAATCCATTAAATAGATACCAAGTGGCATATCGGAATTCAAGGCATGGTGAGACATGTTTTGTTGCATATTTTAAAACCCGTTCACTAAAAGAAAACGAAACAGTTATACATTATCTTAACTCTGAAGTTCATATGATTGACCAACTAAAAAGAAAGGTATACCTTATTGGTATAGATAATAACTTTCCATCAAGTTTTTCTGAGTTATCCTATACTCACGGACGATTTTATTCAAAAATTGTTTCAGTTCATTCATATGCTCATTCTTTACTCGAGTGTCATATCTTCCTCAACTAACAATGTGTTTGTATAATAAATGTTTCACTCATATGCTCGTGATAAATTTTTTTTCTAATTATATCAACTAATTCAAAGATTTTTCGTCCTTTAAAATAAAAAGATCATATACATGAAGTTAGAGCATAAGACTTTTACAAAAGCTCAAGCAAAGCACGAGGATCATAACATCTAATAGCTTAATGAAAATTAATATATAACTTAATAAAAAATTAATATACATATCAATATATATATGACATGTACAGAAGTAACGATTAAGATTTTTCCATTTTTACCTTATTTAGTTAAGATTTTATTTTTCTTTCTATAAATGACAAGATATTAGGTTATGCATTTATTCTTGCCAGAAGAGCTGCAATTTTAAACAAAGAAATTATTACCTTAATCGAAATTGTAACGATTCAAGTTTCTGAAATAAAATAAAAATAAAATAAATAATTAAATGTAATCTCCCGGAAATCGAAGGATTTCTTACATACTTTTATTACCTAATAGAAACATTCTTATTTGTCTAAGTTTCCTTATCCTATAACCCTAGAATGACTTATTCGGAAATTTATTGAGATTATTTTTATATTCCTATGTCCAACCTTTTACATCCCTTGAAAACGATTTTCTCTCCAAACTTTCCTTCGGAACGTTGGCGTTGCTCTTCGGAGGAAGAATCGAGTGGAAGTAAGATATTGATGTCGGGATCATTGTATCAAAGAAGGTTGACCATCGGAAATCGGTGTTGAGGACGTTGTGGGATCGTCGGCGCGTCGCCGGAATCGGGGAAGCGGGAACTAAGGTTTCGTCGCTTGTCGGGTAAGGAAGGCGAGGTTTTTGGAATCAGGTCGAGCCGCAGACGCATGCCCAACAGCTCCGGCAGCTTCGTACGCGTACACAGTGCGGCTTGGCTCGCACGTGTACGAAATCGGTTCGATTCCGTCAATTCCCGCAGCTCGACTTGGTGGCTTAGTTGGTCGGCTCGGCAGCTCGACTTGGTGGCTCAGTATCACTATAATATATCGATTCCAAGGTTTTCAGCCCTTCCGAAGCCATTTCTGCCCTTAGTTTTACCATTTGAGGTCAGTATGGTTCCTAACCGTTAAAGATGGATTGGGTCAGGAGTTTATTTTGATGAATAGCATGAGATTTAGCTAGGGTATGTTATGAAAGGTTCCTAAGTTTTTATGTGATTATTATAGGACGTATTTAACCGTTGGGATTAGCTTGTTGTGAGTGACTTCGGCCAGGGCCATCGAGGTAAGTGAACTTATTGTTAGAGTTAGTTTACTACATGTTGTATGATGGTGCGTGTCTTGTGGCCCCTGCATGCACCATGTTTTATTATGTGATATGACTATATGATGTATGAATTATGTGACTGTTTATGCTATGAAACGTAATGGGTTATGTTGACTGTTGACTGTTGACTGTTGACTGTTTATGTTATGTGAAGTTATGAATGATATGTGAGTAATATATGCCATAAAAATGTTGATCAATGCCATGGATACACGAAGTATTATCAAGTCATGTTATGAGATGTTTATGTAACTGGAATGTACTTTCATGTTATGTAATATGCTATGTAAGGTAAGTCATGTGAGATGGCATGTAATGTAAGAAACGTATATGCGATGTTAGCACTGCTTATGTAATGTCATGTTAGATATGTTAAGGGACCTCATGCATATATGCATGTCATGTGCATTGGGATTCTTCCCATTTATGTTATGAAAGAATGAAATACGATATTTATGTTCACCATGATATCATGCGGGCTCTTTTCCGTTCTGTGGTGTCCAGCTACGTGTAATACGTTGTGCCCGACCAAGCCAGGCCCACGGGTACATATATGAGCCTGCCTGGTGGGTCCATGTACGCGTACATGGGCCACGTGTGAAAGAGTACCACACATCAATCCTGCCCATAATAGAAAAGCACCCAAGGCCATGTAAAGTTTATGAAAAGTTAGGTCCCGTTCATATGTTACATGTGTTTGCATTTCTAACCCCAACAGTGGGGTGACTTACTGAGTATTTCATAAAATACTCAAGCTACGTGCTACCTACATTTTTCAGGTAAAGGCAAGGCACCAATGTACCGTTGACGGTGGAACTGAAAACACCATGGAAGTTGGAGAGGGGATATTTTTAGGAGTTGTTATTTGACGGTTTTAAGTTAAGACATTGAATATTGTTATTTAGATTTATTTGGAATTGAGTTAGAGAAGGTTTTATTTCGAGAGATAAGTTTGTTTTGGATTTATGAATCTTTATGAGAGACTCTATTGTGTTTTTCCAAGGTTATTTATGATGAGGTTCCGCGTAATGAATTATGCATAGGTGATGTCACTAATTAGGTTTAGAAAATTAGGGGCGTTACAACAGAACCACGGGATACTTGTCAACATCAAATATAATCATGCTGATAGTAAGACAACTTACTTGGTTGGCCTTAGCTGAAGTTTTTATTTAATCCCAAACCGACTTGCATTCATCCCTTGAATTCTTTTCCACATATACTGAGATGCTTCAACTGTACGGCCTGTTCTTAAAAACAATCCTTTCTTCACTAATCAGAACTCATGGAGAATTTCTACAGTGCTGCCATAACCATGGTCTCGGTAGTAAGGAAGATTGCAAAGCAAGGTGTCGTTGATGTCGAAGACCCAGATATCGTTTCCATCGCCAACCAATTTCACACTCTGGGCAAGAGTCTAAGCCTCCATCGATGCAATTTCCATTTCAAGTTGATACGCTCTACTCGTTAAGTACTCTTCCACATATTCAGTACAATCTTTCAAAATTGTTTTCTACTCAATTTGATTTCTCCATCCAATTCCTATTCTCAACTCTCATGGGAAATTTAAAATAAGTTTAGGAGATAAGAGTTGAAAGCTTCCTCACCCAAGGCTTTGAAAAAATGTTTTAAAAAGTTTCATTCATCCTTTTTTAAACCAAAAAAAAAAAAAAAATTAAAAGATTAAAAAAAAAATTAAAAAATAACTTAAGAATTAGTACGGTAGTTAAAACATACTATGAAAACTTTCTCATTAATACCCTTTACTTTTATGAACAAATCAAAAACGTTTTTACCATCAGTAGGACTGAAACCATCTATCGACACCTTCAAGATTATCTCTGTTTTAATGTTACATTCCAAAGTTTAGTACTATTTTTGAAACAGATATTAACTCTAAAATTATTTTTTTTTTTTAAAATTGTTTTAAAATTAAATTTAAAACATCTTAAAAGATAAAAGGGTAGTTTTGAAATTGTTTTAAAAATTTAAGAGTATTTAAAAAAAAAAAATAGTAATAGTTTTTATCAAAACTAATGATATTTTTTAATTTAAAAGCTTAGGGGTGTTTTTAAAATTTTGTTCAAATGTTTAATGGTATTATTCAAACTTTTAAAAGTCTTAGGATTATTTTTTTCGCATACTGTCGGGTTTAGTGATATTTTTATTAAAAGATCCAAGAACATGATATACGGACATGAGACACAATTATGACACCTCACCGACAAAATTTCATGCAAATTTTTAAAAAAACTTAAAGACAAAAATACGACAAAACACAAGTTATTTCTTCTTCATTTATTTCTCTTTCATAATTTCATTCTCATATTTAACCTTTTTTTATATATATAAATAAAAATAAAAGTTAAACGTGAAAGAGGAGAAAGAAAAAAGAAGAAAAAAATCTTTAAAATTCGAGAAGTGTATCAAATACTCTCTGACTGACATAAAGAAAGTATGAAAATAACTTATTCTCACGTCTCATCTCTAAAACTATGAACTAAAGTTTAAGCCTTTTATTTCCTTTATTTCTTTGTTCATTCCCATCTTTGTTCCATTGGTCTAAATGATCCATTAAACGACAAAATTAAAGTTGTAGTTAGTCAATTGTAATATTTGATGTTCTAGTTTTTAAACTATTTTGAATTGGGGTAAAGAAAGGATTCGTATAACTTATGCTCATGTCCCTCCTCAACATGTGTAATAAGTATTAAGAAATTGTTAGTACAGTGAATATGTTAGACATTTATAATCCAACATTTCATATAGACATGTCCCTCTTAGTGTGAAGCTTGTAGTTTGAAATTATTTAGGCAGAGAATATGTTTTACTTAAAATTCACTCTAGAGAGAATAATAAATACCGTACCACATTCGAGAGAAAATCTTTTTTAAAAAACAAAAAAATCAAAGAAAATTAAAATTAGACAGGGCACTAGTGACATTTTATTGACTCTTTGTTTTGTTCTTGCAAATGTTAAAAAAAATAATAATAATAAAAAATAAAAAAATCTTATCGGTTTAAGTGAGCTTGATCCAAACTTCTACTCACAAAATTTAATTATTATTTGTATACAACTACTAATATGTAAATAAAAAAATAAATAAAAAATAATAATAAAAAACGTACAAAATGTTTGTACTATTGATAATACACTAGTCTCGGTTGTTTGACTAAAACAATGCAACCATCATCCCAATTAAAGAATATGATTGCAAGCTATCTTCTAATAGAGGAATGCTCAATTAGTCTTTGTTGTAAGATTCGACTATATCAATTTGAGTAGCGTTCAGCCACAACTATAAATATCGAACTCCAAAATATTCATGAGCAAAGTAAGTTGCTAAAGCTATCTATCAAAGGTGTTCCAAAATGAGTTGTGAAGAGTTGCCTTCAAATTTAGTTCCAATAAAGGATGTCAGTGTAGAAGAAGTGGAAAGAGTTGGATGGTTTGCAGTGGAAGAGCATAACAAGAATGATGGACATCATTTCATTTACAAGCGTGTGGTGAACGGTTTGTACAGTCCCATTATAGGCTTGGGTCCCAAATATTATATTATTGTGATAGAAGCTATAAATGACCTTGGTTTTCATTTGTCATATATTGCAAAGGTGAAGAAGTTAGATTGTATACATATGATGTGGCCTGGGCCGCCATCCGAGAAGCTCTTGTCTTTTGAAGAAGTCATCGAATTCCCTGACCTCAAATAGAAGTATAACTACTAGACTGTTATCTTTATTTAGAACAAGCTCTCTCTCTACTTGTGTTTGTAGGACATACTTTGTTTTATCTATAAAAATGGCATAACCATAATGAAATAATTATCCTTATATCAGTATTTTTTTTTCTTTATTGAGTACGTCATTTTCTCTAATATCAACTAACTTGTTATAAAAAAAATTGTTCGTAAAATAAGAAAATATTTTTTTATTTGAATAATTATAAATATGAAAACAAAATAATTTTCTCTGTTCTAATAATAGTGGATTCATTTTTATTTTTAAAGTTGTAGTTAGTCAATCCTAATATTTGATGGTCGAGTTTTTAAACTATTTTGAATGAGTGAGCATTAGAATAACTTATTCTCATGTCCCTCCTCAACATGTATTGAATATGTTAGACATTTATAATCCAACATTTCGTATAAACATGTCTCTCTTAACGTGGGCTTGTAGCTTGGAATTACATAGGTAGAGAATATGTTTCACTTAAAATTCACTCCAACGAGAATAATTTTTTTTTAATCTTGAAAAATCAAAGAAAATTAAAATTAAAACATGTCACAAATTACCTTTGTTTCGTTCTTGCAACCATCATCCCGATTAAAGAATATGATTCCAAGTTATCTCTTAATAGAGGAATGCTCAATAAATCTTTGTTGTATGATTCGGCTATTTCAATTTGATTTGCGTAACTCTGTATCAACTAACTTGTTATAAAGAAAATTGTTCTTAAAATTAATTCAGACCTAAGAAAATAATTTTAAGAAAAAAAAAGGGAAGAAAATTTTTAAAGGTAATATAATTTGAATAATTATAAATATGAAAACAAAATGGTAAACATATTACATAATAATAGTGTTTTCATTTTTATTTTATATGATATAAAACAAATATTTAATTAACAAAATTAAAATTATCTTATCTTATCTGGTATATTATACCATAAACATTTTTTTTATTTCAAATTTTGTTTTGTCATTTAATTCCAACCCTATAATAAAATACAACTACCTCTTGATAACAAATTTTTATTTTGCTCTACTTTGCTTATTACTCATTCTAAAAACGACAAGAATACATGGTCCTCAAAAAAAAAAAAAAAAAACATTTAGTCGAGGATAACAAATTTTTATTTTGCTCTACTTTGCTTATTACTCATTCTAAAAACGACAAGAATACATGGTCCTCAAAAAAAAAAAAAAAAAAAACATTTAGTCGAGGATAACAAATTTTTATTTTGCTCTACTTTGCTTATTACTCATTCTAAAAACGACAAGAATACATGGTCCTCAAAAAAAAAAAAAAAAAAAACATTTAGTCGAGGATAACAAATTTTTATTTTGCTCTACTTTGCTTATTACTCATTCTAAAAACGACAAGAATACATGGTCCTCAAAAAAAAAAAAAAAAAAAACATTTAGTCGAGGATGAGAAGAGAGTTGCGAATTCAACCATTGGACAATACTGCGCTGTGAAATTCTTAGTTGTGTCAATTTCTTTTAAGTTATTGAGTTCACTACGAATTCTATCTTTGTACATTACCCATCTATTTTCTTTGAGTTTTGCTCTGTTTTAGTGATGTCTTGTATTAAGAACGAACACATCAAACAGATGAAGAAATTTTCTTACAAATGCTGCCGGATGGTCAAGATGCATGGCTACATGAGTGGCTGAATCTGACATATTGAAGGGCAATAACTCTTTGGCTTGATGACAAGTAGTATTGGTATTAACTTAATATTATTTTTGGAGTTTTTTTTTAAATTTTTTTAATTTATTTTTATTTAAAGATATTAATGAAACATTTTAAAAGATAAAGGGTAGTTTTGAAATTTTTATTAATGAAACATTTTAAAAGATAAAGGGTAGTTTTGAAATTTTTTTGAAAATTTAAGGAAAAAAAAATAGTAATAGATTTTATCCAAAACCAATAGTAAAAATATTTTTTAATTTGAAAGTTTAGGGATGTTTTTTAAACTTTTTCAAATGTTTAATGGTATTATTAAAACTTTTGAAAGTTTTAGGACTATTTTGTAGATAGACTGCAAAGTTCAATGGTATTTTTAATAAGAGACCAAGAACATGATAAACTGACAATTATGACACTACAGGACAAGATTTCGTACCATTTCTTAAAAAGCCTAACACAAAAATACAACAAAAACACAAATTATTTCTTCTTCTTTTCTTTCTCTTTCATAATTTTCTTTCTCTTTCATAATTTCTTCATTCTCATATTTAGCTTTTTTTTTTTATGTAAAAAAAAAAGAAAAAAAAAAATTAAACGAATGAAGAAGAAGGAGAAAGAAAATCCTTAATTACGTAGGCTTATCAAATACTGTTTGACTGATATAAAAAAGCATTGAGAATAACTTATTCTCACGTCCCATCTTTGAAGCTATGTACTAAAGTTTAAGGGTTTTGTTTCCCTTTCTCATTTCTATGTTCATTCCCTTCTTTATTCCTTTGGTCTAAACGACCCATTAAATGACAAAATTAAAGTTGTAGTTAGTCAATCCTAATATTTGATGTGCTAGTTTTCAAACAATTTTGAATGGGCGTAAAGAAAGCATTATAATAACATATTCTCATGTCGCCGTTTTACATGTGTTGAATATGTATTAAACACTTGTTCGTACAATGAATATGTTAGACATTTATAATACAACATTTCGTATAGACATGTCCCTCTTACTGTGAAGCTGGTAGCTTGGAATTACTTACGTTGAGAATATGTTTTAACTTAAAATTCACTCAAGAGAGGATAATTAATACGGTACCATATTCGAGAGAGAATTTTTTTTTTTTCTTTTTTTTTTTTTTTTAAAAATCAAATTAAAATTAAAACATGGCACAAATGACATTTTTTTTACTCTTTATTTCGTTCTTGGGAATGTAAAAAAAAAATGAAATCTTATATATTGTTTTATAGAATTTAAGATTACCGGTTTAAGTGAGCTTAATCCAAACATCTACTCACAAATTTAATTACACGCTTAAAATGTTTGTACTATTAGTAATACACTAGTCTTGGTTGTTTGACTAAAACAATGCAACTATCATCTTAATTAAAGAATTTGATTCCAAGCTATCTCGTGGTAGAGGAATGCTCAATTAGTCTTTGTTGTAAGATTCGACTATATCAATTTGAGTAGCGTTCAGCCACAACTATAAATATCGAACTCCAAAATATTCATGAGCACATTAAGTTTGTTGAAGTTATCTATCAAAGGTGTTCCAAAATGAGTTGCGAAAACTTCCCTTCAGATCTAGTTCCAATTAAGGATGTCAATGAAGAACATGTGCAAAAAGTTGGAAGGTTTGCAGTGGAACAACATAACAAGGATGAAGGACATCGTTTCATTTACAAGCGTGTAGTGAACGGTCTGTATGGTCCCATGATAGGTTGGCGTGACAAATATTATATTATTGTGATAGAAGCTATAAATGACCATGGTTTTCATTGGTCATATATTGCAAAGGTGGTGTGGCCTGCAGTATGGCCGGATTTCTATAAGCTCTGTTCTTTTGAAGAAGTCATTGAATTCCCTGTCCCTAAGTAGGAGTATAACTACTTAGACTGCTATCTTTACTTACAATAAGCCCTCTCTCTATCTGTGTTTGTGGGGCATTACTCTCTTCTATCTATAAAAATGGCATAGCCATAATAAAATAATTATCCTTATATGAATATTTCTCTCTTTTTATTCAGTACTTCACTATCTGATATATCAACTAATTTTTTATAAAAAAAATTGTTCGTAAAATTAACTCGGACCTAAGAAATACTTTTAAGAAAAATAAGGAAGAAAATTTTGAATAATTCTAACCTTATAATAATCAAAACTTAGCTTCAATTAAAAATATAATTCATAATTTTTTTTTAAGAGAACCAATATAATATTCATAATTATGGAAAATTAATTTTAATTCTAATTAACATCTTGGTTTGACACATTTTCAAATATGAACGAACTTTAATTTTGAGTCGAGTGAGTATTAAGAGTCATAATTAATAGTACTTTGCAAACATCTTCAAACATTCAAGAGGTTGGATGTTGAATTTTCTTAAAAGGATAACTAAATCACTAAATAATTATTGTTAATTATTGTTGAATTTCCAGAACAGAGGGAACCAAAATGGTGGGGGAAGAAGAACAACAATTGTTGGATATATATGAATCCTCTCTTGTGTTAGTTGCCTGCTCGAACCCTCGTTCGACGACAAGCTAGCTTTGAGCAAAGTAAGTTGGATGGCCTCGATAGTGGTTGAATCGCTTCGTAACAAATCAAATCCTAACTCAAACCGAGTTCATATGGTTTTTTCTTCTTGAGAATCGGGTTCGTACAAAAATAAAATAAAAAATAAATTCTCATCAATATTACCATTGTTTTATTTCAACGTGGCCATTCATGTCTAGATTTTAGTTCATAATACCCTTAAATTTTAAAAATTTTAAAAAATACCTAAAAGTTTCCTTATCTCCTTAATTTAAAAAAAAAAAAAAAAACTATATTTAAACTAAATTTCAAAAATATCTATGAATTAAAAAAAAATAACATTAATACCCTACAAATTTTAGAAAAATATATAAAAGTTAAAAATATGATCCATGCGAATGAGATTTACCCTTCCATCCCTAGTAAGAACTTATTTATTTATTTATTTTTATAAATATTAAAAGTAGTGTTGCTGAATATTTATTAAATAACATTTTTTAATTTTTTTTTAGAAATACTTGAGATATAAAACTTTTTACTGTTTAAAAGGGTATTTTTACCCTCGAAAAAGTTTAAGGATACATTTTAAAATAAAATATTCACCGTTTTTATCTAAAATTAACTGTCCTAATATATGTATATTTTTGAAGTGTTAGGAGTATTATTAAAAAATTTAAAATAACAAAATATAAATTTTACTTTAAAATACTTTTAGTAATTTATAAAAAAGAAATAAAAAAAAGTGGATAAGGCAGGCGTGGATGATAGACGGACTGACCCATGATGTTTGACTCTGATACCATTTATAACAATCTAAGTTCACTGGGAGCAGATATTGTCCTATTTCGACCTTCCCTTCTTGACTTGTGTTTTTAAAACGCGTGTGCTAGTAAGAATTTTGGTTTACACACCCATATAAAAAATGTTTTATTCCTCTCTCCAATCGATGTGAGATCTCATAGGTATCATACACATACAATAAAATATAACATGTAGTGGACCTAAAACGATTCAAAATTAGGTCATCTAGCCTGCATCCCTGCCCTAAATAGGAGTATCTAGCATGTAATCCTGATCAAATCCAATGACATTGATCATATAATCTATGAGCAAATCTCAAAACATTAATCATCTACCATAGTGGTACAATTAACACATTCACTCCCGAGTGATGAACATCAAATCACTGAATCATAGAGCAATGTCAAACAATTTCTAAAACTCTCCAACAAGATAATTCTTATAGCCTACTCTATTCCAAATTCCTTTCTGGCTAGTAGATACTCGATCAACTCTAAGAGCTCAAGTTCACCGCTAATAGATATTGTCTTCTTTGGGTTTTCTATTTTTGGCTTCTCCTCAAAGTTTTAAAATGTGTTTGCCATGAAGAGGTTTACGCGTACTTATAAAGAATGATTCGTTTCCCCCTCTACTCGATGGGATCTCACAAAAACGATCTAGAAACTTAAAACAAGGTGAAACAAAAGCAATCTAACCTTGACATCGAACCAAATAGGCGTAGCTGAAAGCATATCCTATGTAGGACGGATGCAGAAAGCTTATTTTTGGTTATAATTTCTTCTTGTCACTGTCTTCTAAGTTAAATGATTTATATGCTAATGGTTATAGTTGAAATTTAGTTCTTTGCAGGAAATGTGCAACCATACCAGTTCCTTCTGCCTCCAACTTGGCCCTTTTGTTACTGGAAATACGTTCAATCCTGAAGAACTCGTTGAATCATCAGTTGAGAAACTCGGTGATCATACGGTATAATCCTCCTCTGTCTCGTAGATTATATTTTTGTTATAATCGTTCTTTAAGCACAATAATACTATGTGAGATCCCACATCGGTCAGAGGGAACAAAGCATTCCTTATAAGGGTGTGGAACCTCTCCCTAGTACACGCGTTAGGCTGACAACAATACGTAACTGGTTAAAGTGGACAATATCTGCTAGCGGTGGATTTGGCCTATTACATGCTATAAAAATAACTTAGAGATATGAGATTTTCTTATCCTCGTTCCGATAAATTATCTTTTTAAGAAACTTATAATGTAGTCGTATATTCAATTTACACTATTCTTTATAAAACTCATAATTATACCCTGAGATCGATAAGTATTGTTAGGAACCACGACTCTCCATAATGGTATGATATTATCCACTTTGAGCATAAACTCTGATGGCTTTGCGTTTGGTTTCCCCAAAGGGCCTCATATCAATCGAGATGTATTCTTTACTTATAAACCCATGATCAACTACTTAATTAGCCGATGTGGGACTCCCTTTCAACAATCCTCAAGAATATATCATTTGTAACGAGATGACAAGTTTGAAGTCTCGTTTTTCTTACGTCCTGATGGCCTTCCTCTAGGCTTCCTTGGTTGAGACGATAAAGTCTGATGAAACACATCGACTAGCAGGTTGCACTTCACTGATTAAGGCAGCCTCTAGTTTCTTCTTGAATCTGTACTTTAATTCCTTTTTCTCCTGACCTATTATTTTTCTTCACTTTCTTGCTGCCAACGCCAATGGATACTTTTGTAGTTATTATGTAGTTTCTTCTTGAATATGTTAAGTTTGAATAGAACAACCTTAAAAACTTATGTTTTTTTTACAAATACACACCGGAGACTCTTTATGCACTGACGGGTACACACAATCTAGCCAAGGCAACGGCTAAAGGAAGCACGGTTGTGTTAATTGTGGCTAGTGCCAATGATAAACAATGGCAGACATCTGAGAAAGTTTTGAGAACCATGCTTGATTCTTTTCAGCTCTAGTTCTTCCTTCAAACAAATTTCAAATCAAGTTATATTCGATCACGTTTCATATTTGACTCTGTCGAATAAATATTGAATATTGTATTCTGGGCTGTTATCTGTTCAATTAGAAATCAGAATCCTCGAGAATGGTATGATATTGTCCATTTTGAACATAAGTTCTCGTACCAATGTAGATAGTATTTCTTATTTATAAATCCATGATATTTCTCTTAATTAGCCAACGTGAGACTACTCTCAATAAACCTCAACATGTTCGACAAGTTTTGTAACGGCCCAAGCCCAATTCTAGTAAATATTGTCTCTTTGAGCTTTTACTTTAAGGGTTACCCTCAAGGTTTTTAAACGAGTTTCTTAAGGACGGTTGTAAAAAATAATTCGTTCTCCTTCCCAACCTAAGAGTGATCAGGTAGACAAAAAAGAATCTCTGATCTTTGGTAGCCAATCAAATTGCTCCAAAAAAGTTAACTCCAAAGACCTACATGATATTATTATTAAATCATTTTATCTTAAAAGTTATTGTTAAAAATCATTTATATAACCAAAATGTATACATCAATTCAATTTCTAATTTATTTTAATGCTATTTTGAATTCAAACAAATCAAAATACAAGTTCCATATTACAAAATACATTAATCACGGACTCTACACGTGCACTTTATTTTCACGTTTTATAAATTCTCGATCAAATGTTAAACCAACGCGGTTTGTATTTGGTCATGCGAGCAGAACCAGCAGGTTCATCATTATCCATGCGTCGATTATTTCGAAAGGCTGCATAGCCAACAACGTAAGAGATTACGAGAATGATCAAGACAACGATGTTAATGACCAAGACCTTTCTCCAGCTCTTCTTGATGCTGGCTAGAACTCCAGCCTTGCAAGAGTCACAAGCATAGCAAAGTTGGTGTTGGTCATTGCTCCACCTTGCACAGTCAGGCTCAGGCCCCACGAGCCCTCCCCCAACATCCCAGACTGTCTCGTTCACATACACATACCCACACACTGTCGGAGGCTTGCAGCAACCAGACTTCAAAAAACACACCATAGCAACAAGAAATCAAATCAAAGGGAGAAGAAATATCAATTACTTCGTCTTTTTTTACGCGCTTTTTCTCGATGTTTTTTTTATGGAAATATTTAGAGATGTTCGACTTACTCCAACTTACTGGGTGACACAGACTAAAACATGTCACTCTTCGTTTAACTTACATGTTTCACAATCTAGCTTCAACCGTTAGAAGTACTCATGGATTGAGTTGGATCAAGCTGAGACATTTTATAGCTCCAACTCAATTGTTCGAGTAGTAAAATTTTCAACTTAAAGAACATTTATTAAATAATGAACCCATCCCGACCCAACAATAATTTTATTAGATTATGTTGGTTCGAATTATTCGGGTCCTTTATTCAAATTTTTATTTTTAATAAAAGTAAAATATTAGTTTATAAAACTTTTATTTAACCTTTACCATACAAACTTAGAATATATATTTTTTAAAAATTACCTTCCAAATGAAATTAAATAAAAACAATAAATAAATAAATAAATAAATAAATAAATAAATAAATATATATATATATATATATATAACAAAAATATATATTTTTTAATATTAATTCATAACCTAACGCAAAAATATATATTTTTTCGAATGAAATAGAATTTAAAATTTTTCAATTTAATCCCACGATCTCAAATTAAGAAAAAATGGTTCAATATACTAACGACAAAACTAGATATAAACTTTATAAAGAAGATTCAACAACATATTTATCCCGACACGTTAATTAATTAATTTAATAATTTCACTCAACGTCTCAAACGTCCCCAATAGAGGTTTATAAGTTTAGTTTTTTTTATAAAAAAAAATTAATTAAAAGTCAAATAGGTGACCAAAGAAGAAAAAATAAAAAAGAAAGGCACTTTAATGCAATATAAAGAGAGGAATATAATAAGGTTTTGGATTATTTTTATATTATTCTCTTCCCAAGATTGGATCTCTAGATTCATTTCAATCATTTAAAATATTCACAATTTTCTTTTATTTTAAATATCTACAAATTTAAACCCCTTTTAAAAAAATAAAAATAATACTTTCCCTAACTTATAAACAAATACGAAAAAATAATTCATACTCTTAAATATTTTTTTAAGCCTATTAATTTAAATTTTATATGGAATAAATTTAGTTGTATTAAACAATAATTTAAGGGAATAAAATAAAAAAAAATAAAAAAAAATAAAAAAAAAACTAAGATAACTCAATAGAAACAGTTAATATTTTATTTAAATAATACCCTTAAGAATTTAAAAGTATTTAACACGTAAAAGTTTTTAAAAGTTTCATTAATATCTTAACTTTAAAAAATAATATTGAAAAGGGAGATAATCTATGAAATGTTGTTGGATAGTTTTCATTCATATATTTGTGTAAAAAAAATTAAATTTTTTTATAAAGTTAAAGAGTATTAATATATCGTTTAAAATTTCATGAATATTCTTTTAAATATATTATTAATACTAAAAATATTTTTGAATTATTTTTTAAATTGGAAGTATTTTAAAGATAAATTATGGAAATTTTTATTAAATTAATCTAAAAATGAAAAAAAAATAAAAAAAATAAAAAGTTAATTAAATACACGGCGGTTGGGACGCGGTTATTGGGAAATGCTCCACTTGTAAAAAAAAAAGACCACCGCCCACCGGCTACGATTACGCCACGTGTATCAAAGTTTTGAATATTTTGTTTCACTCCAAATATTTCAGTATATATATATATATATTGAAAGGAAATATGAACTTTAAAAATCCCACTATAATTTTTTTTTTTTTTTTGGATATTTATCTAATTAATATATAATGTGAATAATCACCCCAAAAAAAATATGTATACATTATGAAATTTTCATATTAATATCAAATTAAATTAAATTAAATTAAATTATTGTGTTTTGTAACAATTATAAGTACATGAGAAGGGTCCCTTTTATTAATTTTTCAAAAACAAATCCATAATTTAAAAATTAAAATTCATCAATATATACGTATATAATATTATAAATATTATTTTATTTTGAAAAAATAAATATATTATATATTTAAATATATAATATAAAAAGAAAAAATGTACGTACCTCAACCGGAGTGAGATGTCTAAGGTAAAACATATCGATGGTCTCCGGCAAACCGCCGACGGTTCTGCCAATTTTCCGGCAAGCATTGGAGTCTCTAACACAGGAGCTAATCTTAGCCCAGTAGCCATCATCGGCGACGCGGTCCCTGAGCCACCCAGAATAGTCTTGCAAATAGTAGTCCAAATAGAGTCGGTTAGGTAGAGGGCGGCCGGAGCCCTTGTCGGTGACGGCGTAGGCGAAGATTATGAAGCCGAGAATGGCGGCGATGATGAAGAACATGGCGAAGAGGTAGAGCCACATGAGGAAGGTGTTGCGGTAGCAGGCGCCGCCGAAGCCGGCGAGAGAGACGACCATGATGGCGACGCCGATGACGATGAGGGGCCATTGAAGGAACTTGAGGCAGTCGGTGGTGTTGGCGTGGTTGGTTAGCCATATGCCTCCGCCGATGATGGGGAGGGAGAGGAGGAAGGTTAGGAAGTTTAGGAGTCCGATCAAGTGGTTGCTGGTTCTCATGGTGGTGAGCTTCTATTTGGTTCTTTGACTTGTGAGGAGTGGTTTTTATAATGGTTTTTTTTTTTTTCTATTAGCCAATCGGAAGTGAAATTACGAGTTTGTCCTTTGTTTTCTATGCTAGATCCTTGAAATTACTACTTTGTCCCCCTTCAGTTAGCGCACACTCACGCTGTCGAATCACGAAGGGAAAAAGGAGTCCATATAATATCATGGCAAAACATAGATATTGTAATGTACACGTTTGTACTCATTATAACGAGGAAGTATCCCGATGCATGTGACATACAATATGCATGAGTTCCCACCGTCTCAATTTATAACATACGTGTAATGCAAGTCATATCTCCATTCTTTTCATGATGTAGCGTTATATGAGACATGTATTCATAACACTTATGTATTACATTAGTTACATGATATGACATAAGAAGGTTCTCACGGTTCCTCTATGGTTTCACCAAAGCATCTTGTTGAGTGTTATCTCTCTCGTAAGATCTTTACTTCTGGGACTAAAATTTGGAATAATTTTTTTCTAATTGCAAAGACTTGTAGTGTATCACATGGGTCTAGTCGATCATGTGCTTACGAAACATAGACACGTGGAATACGTTATACACCATAGAAAGAATGGTTGCAAGCTCAATCGATATATTATCATTTCAAATCAATCTACAATTTTGAGGTCTCGATGAAGCGTGGGCTTCACCTATTTTTATGCCTGAATCCAAAACACCTTTCACCAACGCTACCTTCAAGAATATCTTGTTGCATACTTCAAACTTTAGGTTCCTACGTCTTGCATTGGCGTAACTTTTCTATTTACTTTAGGCCGTACGCATCTTCATCCTGATCTTCTGCACAACCTCATTGGTAGTTTGAGCCAACTTTGGTTCTAACAACTTGCGTTCACCCACTTCATTTCAATGTACTAAGGACCTGCATCATTACCCATTATAGAGTCTCGAACGGTGTCATGTTAATGCTTGAAAACTATTATTATAGGCAAATTCCATAAGGTTCAAATTGGAGTCTAAACTGCAAGAGAAATTCAACACGCAGACATGTAACATGTTTTTTTGCGTTTGACCCAGATGTTTTGTCTGTTTGTCTGTTTATTCATGAAAAGCAATATTATAATCCAATTAGATGTCCAATGCTTTTTGAAGACTATGCTAGATCTTGGCCGTGAAACGTGGGTCCCAATCTGACATTATCGATATTGACACTCCATGTAGTCCAACAGTATCCTTCATATAGAGTTATAACCAACTACCTGCAGTATAAGTATCCTTTCTGGGCAAGATGATTAGCTATAACATCGTATATTCTTTTAGAATTCTGGATAAACCTCCCATGAAATCCATGGCTACACACAATCAAATTCATTGCCATATTTTCATATTTCCACGATGGAACATTTAGAGGTTGCAACAACCCTACCGACCTTGGTTCGTTAAAATCCATCCGTACTTATTACATGGCTCTCACTTATTGACCCATTAGTAATTTTCTAGCATCTTTCAATAACTCGTCTTCCTTCTTCCTTTGTACTTCTTAGTACGAACCAGATGCCTTGTCTTGGTTGTCTCATTTCATCTTCTTCTCAAGGGACAACCTCCTTTTGTACCTAGTCTGTACTAAAGACCTGAAATTCTTGGTTTAGTCATAAGGACCTTGGTTCTAAGGTTCTTGAGTTTTTGGTTCTTGTCTCGGAGACACTCCCTTAAGAGACCTGTAGGGTTGTATAGTCAAATCTCTAACATCCAAGGCCAACAATATCTGTTATGGTAGTCAATACGTCCCAACTTAGCGTGTC
Organism: Cucurbita pepo subsp. pepo; assembly: GCF_002806865.2. NCBI lineage: Eukaryota > Viridiplantae > Streptophyta > Magnoliopsida > Cucurbitales > Cucurbitaceae > Cucurbita > Cucurbita pepo. Next base: position 71,343 of record NW_019646480.1, read on the forward strand.
ATAGATCATACTCTTCGCCCTTCTATTATTGACTTTCACATATTTTGACCTAAACAAGACGTAGGAACACAATTATTTTAACGTGATACATGTATTAGATTTATACAATTATTGGACTAGTGATGATTTTTGAACATGGAATTCTCCGCTCCTATATAGCTAATAAAAAGAAATCTCTCTCCGTTCCATTCCATTTCTCACCCATTCACGATGAATCCTTACGAGACTCCAAACTTATACGAACGTCTCTAGTTTAAAAGGATAAGAAGTCTAGAGACGTTTAGTTTTAAATTACCATAATGACACCGTAGTTTATAAACAAAAAAACGACAAGCCGCTAAATGGGTAATCGAAACAAAAAAAAAAAAAACTGCGCGCGCTGTCTCTCTGTTTAGGCCATAAACCCCAAGAGATAGAGAAAAAGGGGATAGAAAGAAGCATTGAAACCCGAGAAACGCTGAAGAACAGCCAAACAAAAAACCAATCTCTGCTCATGTTTATCCATTAACATTCCCTCTTTCTTCCCACTCGCAATATTCCTTCACTTCCAGAGATTCAACGAACACGAACCCGACGATCATTCCCAGGTAACTTTCTCCTCAATTTTTCTCTCAACAATGCCTTCCATATATGTATTGGTTACTGTTTCAATCTTGGATTTCATTTCTCATCGACATTGGCCCGTTTCTTTCTCTACCTAATTTTCTCGGCATCCAAACAGAGTAAAACGGAACCTCCTTCTGCTTCTTCTACTTTTTCTTGACTGATTTTTGTTTTTGAGTTCCTTTTGAACGATTTTAGTTTTTGGTTGGACTCTTTGGAGACCGATTGTGTGAGGATCTCAGGCTTTTTGGCTTTTCCAGTCTGCAAACTGAAATCGAATCTTGGAGATACTTTTCTTGCTTTTTCTCTTTGTATTTGTGTGTGTTTGATTTTAATTTCTTTGTGCGGAAAGTGTAGCAAAATTTCCTGTTGCTTTTTCTTCAACCTCAAAACTTGCTTTCATTTTCCATTTTGTGCTTTGATCCGTTTGCATTTTGAGCCGATTTCTGTTTGTTTCCTGGGAAAATTGTTTACGGAGCATGAGCTGGGAGAACATCATTGGTTTTTTTTTTTTAATGGCTTATTTGAGTTTGGAGTTTTGATGAATTTCTTACAATGGAATGTATTTAAAAGGTTTAATAGGCTTTTATGATGGCTATTAAACTCATGATGGGTTTTTGTCGGCTTGTTTGTGTTAAGTGTCCAAATCGAACAGTAGACTGTGCATACCTACTACTACTACTACTAGCCTTATTTCACGGCCAAACTGGAGGAAAAACTTTTGACATCCATTATTGGACATGTCCTGACGAGGACCCATTGTAAGAAACTAATTTTCAGTCTCTTACTTGATGCAAATGATGGCTGTGATGGGTTTTTTGAAATGCCCATCTCCTTTACCTCAATCATGAGTGCTGGCTCGCTCCAGTGGTTTTGAGTTTTGGTTTTAACTTGTTGGGCGTGCTTGAGTGCATTACTAAAAGGTTATTTTCTGTAACTGTTCTAGTCTTGTTGATTTTAAATTTTGTTGGAATTTGGAAAGCACTTTTTTCTCAAAGCTTAAAGTTCACTTATATCCTCAAATTAGAGATGTGATCCACTTGAAAGTCTCTCTTACGCACTCTTTCTCGACCAAAGCATTGGGCAGGTGATATAAGGTAAGCACCCCGACGGTAACAATCCAAGCTTACCGCTAGCAGATATTGTCTTTTTTGGGCTTTCCCTCAAGATTTTTAAAACCTAGTTTACTAGGGAGAGGTTTCCACACCCTTATAAAGAACGTTTTGTTCTCTTCCACAACCGATGTCGGATCTCACAATCCATACTAGCGGAGGGCATGGGCTGTTTGGTTAAACTTTTTATTTATTTATTTTTTGTGGAAACGAAATTTTAGAACATATTTCTTCTCGGCTCATATTTTTCTTCATTAGCTCCAATGACCGCTAGGCCAACCTATGAAACTCTCTTTATGGGTTGTAATTTCGAATCCCCTAAAAAGGATAATCATGTTGAGGGCATGAGAATACCTTCAGACGATGAAATATAAATCTTCTACTGTTTTTAAAATGTGTTCTTTTATAGTGCTTCCTATTTGATAACGAACAACCATTTACAACCACTTTAATTTTTCATTCTTTACTATTGCTTTAACACTTTGTAAGTTTAATTTTGGCTTGATATGTGTGAATATCCGCATTCATTACTAGGTAAGATTTTCCATTCGGAAACAAAGTACGAAATTAATGCTGTCACTTCTTTTCCCCTAGTGTCTTCAAATGTGATGATATGGACCACATGCTGTTCATCAACCACATTTATTTCCCTGTGGACAGTCCCATTGGATTCCTACCCGCCCCATGTTGTGATTCTTTATTTTAATTTTTATTGCAGAGTTGCAGGTTTGGTGGGTCAGGAAGAATTGAAGGAGGATAACATAGACTAAGTTTTCATTTACTTCGTTTTCAAAGGTGTAGCTATGCAGACCCCAAAATCAAGGTGACTTTCATCTCCAGCATTTCCTTTGGTGTTTAGCTTGGTCAAAATGTAGAGGGTTTTTGGTTTGAAAACTTCTTGGACCTTGCCTTTGAGTAAGGGTTCATGTGAATGAAGATAATGCACGCTTCATTGCATTTTGAAATCTCATTTTTACTATTAGTTTTATTTCTTTTCCTTACTTGAGAAGTGTACTATGACTACAAATAAAACTCTCATTTTCTTGAACAAACGAACATTGAAATTAGTATGGTTGTTTGTCGAAACCAATGCATTTTGCTATACAGTGAAGCAGTGGCCATATGAGTAACCGGAGACAATGCTCGGTCAACAAAGCCCTTCATCAAAGACCTATTTATGTTCTTGGTGTTTTCTTTGCCATTAATATTGTTCTGTTCTTTTTCTTAGTATGATATATATCTTATACCGTTATCTGGATATACTTGCTGGGACATTTTGGGGTTTTGAGTTCTATATGATTAAGTAGGAAAAATTTACCTACCTTCCTCGATGGTTATCCATAGACATACAGAGGCTAATGCAGTGGAAAGCTATGTCGTTGATGATCACCAACATGTAGATTATTTTGATAAATTACCAAATTGCTGTCTTAAATAAACATTATTAATGAGGGACAAGTATGTCCATGCTGGCATTGATTCAAGAAATAGCGAATTATGAATTTCTCGACCATTAAAATCGTAGGTAATGACAGAATCTTGTTCCAGACATTGTGAAAAAGAAAGGCCAGAAGATTATGGGATATGAAAACTGTTATGAATAAATATCTATGACTAAATATAAAATATACTTTTTGTATGGCTAGGAGTTGATGTTGTCGTTTGCATTTTCAACTGCATAACTTTATGGAAAATCTTTTCTATGTACTCATCCTTTCCTTTGTTGGTTTTCTTTCTTTGTATGCACCTTTTTTTGTTTCTATAATTTCTAGCTTGATGTGTTGATCAGTAGATATGCCGTTGGAGACGTAATATTAAGTTTCTTGCCTAGTCAACTTGACAGTTATATTACATCTTTTATCAACAGAAATTCCTTGTCGGAAGCACCTCAAAAGGTATCTCCTCGAGCTGCTTGGAAACTTCGGACCACAGCTCTGGAATGTGATTCTGCCTCCTCTTTGAACCAAGCAAATAGAATCATTAAAGAAAGAAGCCCTAAACTTACTGATCGAAAGTCACCTAGAAGCCCCTCGAGCGAGGTAATGAAATTGTACCGCTTGATTTTGGTTGAAAGTTGAGCTTCTGAATGGTGCTTCAACCTTGATCGTCTATCCTTAACACATTAAAAAGCCTAAATATCCATGTTTAATAATATTTTGCGTTCATATTTCTGAAAGTTAATATAACTGAAGTGAAGTTCTTACAGGCAAGGATTCCTAGGCTGCTTTTGATTCAGTGATTGAAAAACCATCTTTACAGCTATATCTCTTTATTCGTCGAACTATGGATGGAATCTTTTTTTTTTAATCAAATCTATGGAAGGATTAGTTTCATACAAAAAGATTAGACTTCTCTTGGCTGGTTGTTTTGAGGGGAGGATTAACACAAAAGATTTTGTTTAGATATCCTCCTCGCCTCTAGTTTCAGGCTCAGTGGTGTGTTTTCTCTGTACATATTATGTTTTGAGGTGGAGCTTCCTCCAACGCTTCTCTCTGAGTATTCTCATCAACATATGTTTTTTAAAAATTTATTTCATCATTATTCATTGTTTTTGTGGCAGACAGCTCCAATCTCATATCAAATTTCTTTTTTGTTTTGTTTTTTGTTGGATGTCTTTTGTACCTCCATTGATCTTCATAGAGTTTGGATTCTTATAGAAAACTCGTAACCCGATCCCTCCGTAACTCATTCCCTTGATCTGTTTCAACATAGCATCGCCTTGAAGACTCGTACGATCAGGGCAATTCTCTTCTTTTAACTCTTCCCAGATGAAAAATCGTTTGTAGCTCTGTTATTTATTACTCATAAAGTGCTGTCAGAAGTTGGTTTTGACACTTACATAACCTTTTTTCTTGTTGCTGCTTTAGAAAAAGCGTCCAAGCAAGATTTCTGAGTTGGAATCTCAGGTTTCTCAGCTCCAGGAGGATCTGACGAAAGTGAAAGACCAGTTATGTTTATCTGAATCATGCAAGAAGGAATTCAAGAAAGATGCCGTGGAGGCCGAGGAACAACTTATAGCCATGAACTTAAAGCTTCAAGAGTCTCAAAAACAAGTACTTGAGCTCTCTGCTTCTGAGGAAGCTCGTGTCATAGAGCTACAAAGGATCTCGCAGGAACGAGATCAAGCCTGGCAGTCTGAGCTTGAGGCCATTCATGAACAGCACAAACTTGACTATGCTGCATTGGCTTGTGCTGTGAATGAGATTCAACAGCTAAAGATCCAGCTTGAAATGGTAGCCAAGTCCGAAACGAGAAAGAATGAACTTGATAGCTTGAGAAGAAACCTTGCAGAAACTCTGAGTCTCGTGGAAAGAAAGGAATACGAACTGAAAAATTGTCGAGAATCTGAAGCTCAGGCTCAGTTACTAGCAAGTGAAACTCTAGCACAACTTGAAGATTCCAAAAAACAGGTCGAGGAGCTCAGATATGATGGTATGGAAGCAATGAAGGCTAACCACTCCATTGCTTCAGAGTTGGACGAATCGAAGGCACGTGTGAACATATTAGAAGAACTTGTCGGTAAGCTCCGAATAGACCTTGCCAATGCTAGCAGTAACCTTTCGCAACATCCAGTGGTCGAAAACGAGAGAAAGAGTGGAGAAGATCATGTTGAAGAAGAAATTTGTTCTCTCAAGTCAGAGATTGAACAACTGAAAGCAGCCCTGGAAATGGCTGAGACCAGATACGATGAAGAACAAAGTCAGAGTGCAGTCCAGATAAGAACAGCTTATGACCATATTGAGCAGATAAAATCCAACATCAATTCCAGGGAGTCTAATTTAGAGAAGGAACTGAAAAAATCGAAAGCTGATATCGAAGAGTTAAAGGCTGACTTGATGGATAAGGAGACTGAATTGCAGTGTATCTCGGAGGAAAACGAGCAGCTACAAGCAAAGATTCAGAAGAACCTGTGTAGCCAGAGAGAATATGAACTAGAAAGGGAGATCAAGGAATTGAAGGAACATCTTGCTGATAAAGAGAGAGAGCTCCACAACGTTTCGGACGAGCATGAGATGCTAAAATGTGAAATTAACAAAACGATAACAATCCGACCAAAAGCAAACGATGAAACTACTGAAGTTGAGGATGCAACAGCTGCCGAACAAGACGCTCTCATACGACTTGGAATTGTGATGGAGGAGGCAGACAAAAGCAACAAGAGGGCTGCACGAGTGTCCAAACAGTTGGAGGCTGCGCAGGCTGTAAATGCCGAAATAGAAACGGAGTTGAGACGGTTGAGGGTGCAGTCAGACCAATGGAGGAAGGCTGCAGAGGCAGCAGCGTCGATACTCTCAGCAGGAAACAATGGCAAGTTCATCGAGCGATCGGGATCATTGGACAGTAGCTACGATTCAGCTGCAGGAAAGTTGAATGGGTCTTATTGTGAAGAGATAGATGATGATTTGCTGAAAAAGAAAAATGGAAATGTGTTAAAAAAGATAGGTGTGCTGTGGAAGAAACAACAGAAATGAAGATCCAAGACTTTGTATTTAGTGTTAACATGATGGGATGGGATGGGATGGGATGTTTGCTTTTGTAGGCTCATTTTTTTTCCAGATGTGTTCAGCCTGAAAGCTTCTTGTGATTCCTAATGAGCAAGAGGGAGTATAATTTTGAAAACTATCATAGTTTCTAATCGTTGAAAAATTCATCTAGATTTTTTTTTTTTTTTTTTTTTTTTTTTTTTTTTTTTTTTTTTTTTNCCACATGATATGATATGGTATGTAGCGATAGCGATTTATCCTTCCATGTGAATACTGGATGAAACTCGTGTATTATAAAGCAAAAACACTATTGTGTAATCGTATGATAGCCTAGTCCACTGTTGATAGATATTGTCTGTTTTGACTTGTTACGTATTGTCGTTTCAATCTCATGATTTTAAAATCAGTCTATTAGAGAATCAATTGGACTAAGAAATAGCTCAAACCCTAATGCATGGAGTTATGATCTCTTTCTTCTATGATTCTCATTTCAAATCGCATCCACCAATTGCTTCTCTTAGCTCTACTAAGTAAAACCCTAAGAGTTCACGTCCAATCGTTCGTTGTTCATGTTCAAAGTGGACAAGCAGGCTAACTCGAATACCTAAGACCTTGGCTTAGCAACGAAGGAAGGTGATATGGAAATCACTACAAGGAGAGTAAGATTCGGATTACCTTGTTGATTGAATATCTCAAGGCAAGAACATTGTTTGAGATTCGAATCACTTCACAAGCAAAATTGATCATGTCGAGCTGGAATGATTTTACATGCAACCTAAACTACATAAAATTGCAAAAAACTTAGCCATTAGCTAAAAAAAAACACAAATGCTTCTTTTATTATATTTTCTAAGTCTACTTGCAAATACAACCTACATGGCTTTATATAGACTCAAAATGAAACTATTAAAGGCATTCCAAGAGTTGTAACCGTAACGGTAATTGTAATTGTAACCTAAAGTAAAAAAAAAAATATTAAAAATAACTCTAAATTACTCTAAATTGTAATCCACCCAAAATTTATAACATGAAACTTTATTCTTCTTCGATATGACATGAATTGAAATATCTTTCGATAATTTCAACAATATTTTCTTCACACCTTCATTGAAGTATTCATATCAGAACCGAACATCTTAGGATCCTTAATCCCTCCAAATCTATTAATTAATTAGTTTATTATTATTATAATTATAGTTAAAAGAAGACAATTAGATTGAAGGAGACAGTGAGAAGACAGAGGATATAATTTAGTTGGAGATAAGGTGAAATGTCAACATTGAGAGCTACTTATGTTTGGAATAAAACACAAACATCATTATTCCTTAGATTTAGTTCTCTCATTTACGACAAAATCTGAGATCTTCGAGGTTTGACCGATCAATTGTTTCACATTTTTAGTTTGATCTAATTACTCGAGCCAAATTCAATTAACCTTCAAATTTCACGTCCAAATAAGCGCCACTAAATGACGAGTCAAAGTAGTCGAAATAAAAAATAACAAAGAGAAATGCTCGTTTATCTCAAGGAAAAAAGTTTAAATCTCAAACCTTTTCATCGTTGTACACATTTTATGCTAAATGAATCGTCATACTGAATTTGACAATAATAAATTGTATTATAGGTAAAGTAATAGAAAACATTAAGATTCGAA
>NW_019646480.1:79450-122297 GCF_002806865.2 Cucurbita pepo subsp. pepo
AAAAAAAAAAAAAAAAAAAAAAAAAAAAAACTCCCCCGTCAATCTCGACGTTTCCTTGTAATTCATTCTTATAAAAAGCACAAATTTGCAGTGTACCAATTATTGGAATATTCATACATTTATTATTATTATTATTATTTATAATGATTATTATATAATATAAATTATATATATATTTGTTCTGACAAATAGTTTCTGACAAAATCCTGAGTTGGATTTTGTGCTGCTGCTCATTCTCTTCACTCTAAATCCCAATGCCTTTCATTTTTTTTATTTTCATTTATCAATTTCAATAATTTCAATATTTTTGNTTACTACCTTCCTAATCTATATAAAATATTTATAAACTTCTTACTTTATTTTATGTTTAAATGTTTAAAAATATACAAAAGTATCGATAAAGTTAATATTTTTACGGTTACGAATGTTCGTGGGTTGAATTGGGTCGAATTGATAAATTTTTTAGACCCAACTCAATTGTTATTAAATAATGAACTCATCTAGATCCAACCATAGATTTTTTAAGTTTGAATGGTTCAGGTTGTTCGAGTCAATTTATTCAAATTTTTACTTTAAAAGTAAGACGTTATTTATTTTTAAATATTATTTATAGATCTCTCAAAGAATAATTATAAAATAAATATATGTATATATATAATTACTTAGGGAGACAATTAGACGACAAATTATCTACTTGGACGTAAACAATCATGACTTAACGTTTCCTTTGAACGAAAATATTTCATACACGAGACATTATGTAACGACTCTAGTTTTCTATTAACCTAAAGTCATTGGATTGCGAGATCTTACCTCAATTGAAGAGAAAAACTAAGCAATATTTATAAAATGTGTGAGAATCTCTCTCTACTAGATACATTTTAAAATTACGGTGGCACGTAACAAGCCGAACCAGACAATATGTACTCGCGGTGGACTTAGACGGTAACACGTTTATCATAAAAAATTATAAAAGATAATTAAAGAAATTAAAGAAGCAGACATAAAAGAACAGAGATTTGAGACATTCTGACTAAACAACAAACAGAAGAAATATCACTCTTGTTGTCGATAACGATCTCAACGGTCAAGAGATGTCGGCTACATAAATCCGACGGCCACCCCACTAATTATAAAGTAATTAACAAAAATTAATTAAAACTAATAACACATAATTTTTTTTTTTTAATACAAAACTTAATTCCCCCAAAAAAAAAAAAAAAAAAAAAAAAAATTAAATAAAACCCACTAAAACTATTAGAGTATTACATGAGTGGCGTATTGAGAAGACCATGCCATGAAGAAACATTATTATTCCAGCTCTCACGAACACCTCCAGAATCAAAATCCATACCCATCATGTTTGAATCTGTTGAATTGTTGTTCATTTGCCAATTCGGGTACCCCCAAAGCATTCTACTTTCCTCGCCCCCGCCCCCGGCTCCTAATACCTCTTGCTTCGTTGTCGTCACCGTCGTCGCCGTTGCCGTCGTTGTAACATTGCCATATTGATGTTCGTACGAGTGTAATCTTTCGATTCCTCCTCCCATGTTATTGTTGTTGTCGTCGTTGTCGTAGTACACAGGTTGAGAATTATATCCAAATCCGTTAAAAACGGAGAAATCAAAGTCGTTAAATGAAGAGGGTCCAGTCCCAGTCCCGGTCCCGGTTTTGTGAAGTCTAGCGAATGCGAGACTGAGATCATTGGCTTGGTGATCGTAAGCCAAGTGAGGTAGGGTGGGGACGGGAGAAGCAAAGGGATGGTCTTGGGGTTTCTTAGAGGAGGCGGCGATTGCGAAGGACGAGGAAGAGGAAGAGGAGGAGCGTTTGTTTTTACGACAGCCACCGCCGACGGGGACGTTGCGGAGGGTGCCGCCTTGAGTCCAGTAACGGCGGCAGGATTTGCAAAAGTATCTAGGTTGAGAGAGGCTGTAGTTGTTGTAGTAGCAAAATTTGGTGTTGGTTGAGTCACATCTTGGGCATTTCAAGGCTTGCTCTGGCTGTGGCCTTGGCTTTTTGGCTTGCTCCTTTGAATTTGTGTCAATTTGCTGTGAATAATTATGCATAGTGTTAGTACTCATAATCAAGGAAAGTTTGAATTTTGAAAACAACCCAGAAATTATAACAACACGAAGAACACGAAGAACACGAAGAACGCGAAGAACACGAAGCAATTACCTGGTGAGGAGCAGTGGGAAGATCCATGGATGAACTGAAGAAGAAGAAGAAGAAGAAGAAGAAGAAGAAGAAGAAGAAGAAGAAGAAGAAGAATAAAGGGAATGATGAGAGGAAGGGAAGAAGGGTAAATATATAAAGCAATGATAGGAATGGAAGAATCTTTTTTTATTATTATTTTATTATTTTTATTTAATTTGTTAATATTTTTATAAATTTGCAATTTGGTCCCCACTTTTGCACTATATTTTCCCAATGTCCCAAACATTCATTCCAATACAATCTCTTTCCCTCTCTCTCTAGGATCTTCTCAGTTGGTATTCTTTTGTTATTATTATTAAAAGACGAGAACAACAGACATTCTCCTTCCATGGAGGATTTAATATTCATTTTAATAAATAATATTATTAAATTACAACTATCCGTGTATACGCGCTTGGTTCGGTGAGCTTGGGTTCACAACTCAACCCGTAGAGAGTTGTGTTGTGTTGGGTTGTCGGATGCTTTTATTACTTATCTACGATACATGTTACATTAATAACTAAAATTTCATAAAATTCAAATATCAAGTATTTACAAGTCACAGCGCATCACTAACATTGATTTACAAACGTCAAATAGGGTTAGGTTGGATAGTAGCCTTATTTTCAGGTTGGTCGGGTTGACTCGACAAAAAATATATAGATCTATGAACTGATCCAGATTTTTTGATTTTTTAAAAATTCAACCTAACCCAAATTGAAAAAAATCTAACCCAACCTAGCATTTATGGTTTGGTTGGGTAGCATGAGTTAGTTGAGTTCTCGGGTCATATGAACATCCCTAATTACAACGTTAAATATTCATAATTTTACTACATCACTCAACCATTGTTACAAGTATCATGAAATCATGAAACTAACGGAATATATGAAATACACGTGAATTGGAAATCATGAATTAATTAAAGTTTAGATTATTACAAGACATTACTCAAGCAAAAAATAATTTTCTAGAACTAGTTTGTTCTATGACTACCATAACGAACGCATTTCAATTGACCATTAAGATTCAATGTCTTTATCTAAAAAAAATGATGACATTGATTTAGAATTTGATTAGACATAAAATTAAAATCGATAAATTTTAAAAATTCAATAAATAAAAAATTTAAAGGGGAGGAATGAATTAAATATTTTTAAAATTAAAAAACAAATAAAATTATAATTTAGGGAGAAATATAAGATGAATAGGTCCCACGTAGTATTATATTGAAAATTGATTGATGAGAAGTTAAAATAGTTTGTTTGTTTGTTTGTTTTTATTATTATTGTTGTTGTTGTTGTTGTTTTATTGATTGAAAATGATGACGTGGAGGTCAGGTTAAAGACAAAGCAGCCAAACCATCTACATTGCCGCCAGGGTGGACATCCTTTGTCTTTCTATCCTTTATTTTTTTAATGCTAAAAATTATATTCATTTACCAAACTTATTCATCACATTTTTTTTAACATATAGTTACAATCTTATTTTAATAAAAAATAATTACATTGGAACACAAACTCGAACCACCTAATCCAAATCATAAAGATTGAGTTGGGTTAGATTTTTTTCGGTTTGAACTTTTGAAAAATCAAAATTCGATACACGTGTTGACATTTTGTTTGGTCAAGTCAATCTAATCAATCAGAAAATAGGGTTATAATCTGACTCTATTTTGCCATATTTTTATAATTATTATAAAACTTCTAAATATTTAATATCTGAGTTTTATAATATTTTAATTTTTAATATAATATATACATTTTTAAAATAATTAAAAAAAAATGAACCCAACTCGAAAATAGAGGGTTGGGTTGGACTATGAACTCTATTCGAGTTGCTCGGGTCATCAACTCAACCAACCCAACTCTACCCGTGTACACCCCTAAAAATAATGGTAACATAATTAACAAAGCCAAAAGATATTTAATTCGATAATTAACATATACTCCGTCCCTAAAGATCATACGTTTAAACTCTCGTACCGTACGTCATTTTGTAAGCTTAGCCCCACAAGAGAAGTGATGGAGTTTGATTGGTGGGCTTTTTGTAAATTTTTTAAAACATTAATTATTTGAATATTTGGTAATATAAAAAAAGTAGGACTGCATGCCTAAATAAAAAATTAAATGTTTACACCATAGTCCAAAATGTACTACAATCTCCCAATAATATATACTTCATTCCTTATTATAAAACTATATTATATACAAGCATGCATACTTTTGTACTTTCTGTTCCTATTAGTATCTCCCCACAAGATTTGATTTGAACTTATCTACCATCCGATATCAACGATTAATAAAATACTTTTTTTCTTTTCGTTTTTGAAAATTTAATGAGCAACCTTGCTCTGATACTAATTGTTGAATCGGGTTTTGCAAACTATCAGATGGGTATCGAACGGTACGTAGTGAAATATAAAATAATGTTATTTTTAGATAAGAAAAAGAAGAACCGAACAGGTAGGAGATAAAGACGAGGAAGGGTATTGATATAAAGGAAGATGAAAATTGATGGGAGATAAAAAGGGGAATATATTCTTGATCATCTCTTTACGTTTAAAACTATGTGTGATATTATTGTTTGGACACAGGATGAACAAAGGAATTTTCTTGGGAAATTCATTTTCAAAATGTGTTCGAGAGAAACAAAGTACGATTACTTTGGGAAAATGAATTGTACTTTTTACATATATTTAGGTTTTATATGATCAAATATTCACATAAATTATATAAAAAAAAACTATATTATATTTTTATTTTATAAATATTTATTTTTTAAAAAGTAAATAGATGTTTTATAAATTAACCTGAAGTCGGATTGGGTTCATTATTTAACCATGGTTAAGTTGGATTGATTTTGATTAAATTTAATGTTAATGTTTTTGGGAGATTAAAACTTTATAATATAAGATGAATAGTATATGAGGCATGCAATCATGATAGATCTTGGTTATGATTACCATTTGAATCCCTATCATTTAATAAATATTATTGCTTTATTATTATATGCATATAATTAATTAATTTATACAAGATTTTCCATGTATGAATAGACAATCATGGGATTTGGGGAATGAAGATTCTCCTTGGGTTTACAAAAATAAAAATTAAGATTAGATTGATTGTCTATTTTTATTTTTTATTTTTTATTTTTTGAAAAAAAAAAAATAGAATCTTTCATTAGTCTTTATTTTCATTCATTTAAGAACTAATTATAAAGTAAGGAAGGTTTTGTTCCCCTCTCTAACCAATGTGACAGCTACCTGCCCTCTTCTTCTTCAGTATTTCTTAGTCTACAACAGACCTGATCTTCTCTTGATCTATACTTGGAATATTGTACTATGGTTTCCAAATTTCGTGTGAATGACTATAAATGATTATGTCATCGAAGATTTTAAAAAATATTGCAATTTGGTTTAAAAATTTGTTGATGAAAATATTATTATATACTTTCAACCAATTATAAAATAAAAAAAGAAATTATAAGATTTGAAAGAAAATGAGATTAAAAAATTATAAAAAGCAAAAATGAAAATAATGAATTAAATTTATAGTCTAATTTAATGAAATGAAAAAATTGGGGGGAAAAAAAGGAAATTACTAATTTGGAAATTGGAAAAGAAAAACAGAAAAAAGGGAAATGGAATGGAATAATGTAATAGGAAGTGTTGGAGATGGATAGGATGTGGTGGGGCCAGGTGGGGGAAAAAGAGAGGAGTGGGGCCCACACAATACACACAGTTGACTGGTCAACAAACTTCCAGTCAAAGAAAACACAAATATAGATAAGAAAAAAGAAAAAAAAAAAAAAGAAAAAAGAAAAAAAAAAAATGATGGGGAAATGTGCAATAGGAGACAATCTCTATCCCTATCTCAGTCTCAAAATACATTATTCAATCTTCTGCCAAAAGCCAAGGAAGCTACCCTTTATGTAATTTCTCTACTCTCACAATTTTAAATCTAATTTTTAATAATAAATAAATAAATAATATTCTATATCACTGGGTTGGATTGATTGGTGACCCGAACCCCAATCCTAATAAAATTTACCATTCAACCCAATGCAATCCTGTATTTTTTGGTTGATTTTTTTTTTTTTTTATATATATATCTACTATATCTGTTACGTTAATGACTAAAATATCAAACATACACTAATCACAAACACATCGGGCTGTAAATGTCAAATATTCTTAGTTTTTATAATAATTTTAGAATTAAGGTTAGGTTGGGTTGTCACTCAATTTCGAGTATTTGACCGGAAGAAAGAAAGATATATCAACATATGAACATAGTTATTTATACTCTCAAATTCTAAATATTAAAAAATGGGGGTATTAATTTAAATTTTTGAGAAATTTATTAAATATAAAAATGAAATTAAAAAGCATCAATTTAAAGGGCTAATAAACACCAAATTCCAATTTTGAGGACTTAAAATTAGAAAAATGGGTGGTTGAGAAAAAGCATGTGTTTATTTAAAAGTTTAATATAATAATAATAATAAATAAAAATAAATAAATAAATAAATAAATAAATAATGGAATTTAGAATTAAGAAAGAAAAATAGGAATTTTGTGGGCGGGAAGAACGAGGAAGGAAGGAAGGAGGGGACAAAGGCTGAATGAATGGTCGGTGGGAGGTGGGGCCCACTAACTCACACGCATTACGTGGCATCACGAATATTTCATTTTACGAGGAATGGGAACACTCCATGGACCCCCTCCACACCTGATCTCACCCTCTTCTCCTCCCTCCACAAGCAACGTATCTCAAATATTATATTATTTTTAATTCCCATTTATTTTCGCCACGTGTTGTGGACCATCAAGTCAATCCACGTCATTCTTCCATTGCGTCTGGGTCCCACGCTCCATGCAGTTTCTTGTAACGGAACGGAACACCCGACTTTTCTGCGTAATCCGTTGTGGTTCCTTTTTTTTATTACGCAATTTCTGACACGGCGTCGTTTTTATCTCTTACGGCTAACGGGTAAGTGGCAATCGTTGTGAAGACGTGATAGAGTGCATGTTATAATATTATAATTTTAAATTTAAACCTTAAAAAATTCGAATAATTTTATGTTTTTTAATCCAAATATTTTTTAAAATTATTTTTATGATAAAAATTAATCAAATTGATACAACCCACTCGTTTAATAACCTAAGGTCTCAATCCGAAGCTTTAAAACATGATGTCATACGACTCTTGGAGATGCTTGAAGTCCTCAAACTCATGCAACTCTTTTCAATGATCGATCCTCAAGAACAAGCTTTACTAAGTTCCCTCATATCACAAGAGTCATGTAGTCAAGCTCTCCCCGAGCACATCTTGATGGAAGCAATATCAAGGTTCAAGAATTTTCGTTAGGCTCTCAATCATTCCTTTGTTGTCAATCGTATCACGATAAGATGAGGTGTGACCTCCACCATCATCCAACTCCATCTCGTTTCACAAGAAAATCCACCACCATGAAACTAGTTGACTATTCTTAATACCTCCTATATAGTCATATTAGCATGAGAGCGACTCCTATATAGTCATTTCTTAACCTAGGACTTCTTTTATTTATTTATATATATAANCTGCCTCTCGACTATCGATATCATGTAGACTCCTACAATGAATTACCATAAAAAGAGCGACCCGTGCCTCTATTAACTACATGATATGCTATACGGTCCCTCGACCAATTTTTTAGTATGCTTAACCTTGTGTTTAATAATGATAATAAAAAAAAAAAGAGATTGAAAAAAATAAATTAGCATGCTTTACATTAAAATGAAAAATAATATTAAAGTGTATGAATGTCATTGATTAAATTCAAACTTTAAAAAAAGCATCACGAAAATATTGAACATTAATGTAACGTCAATTATAAAATATTTCAAAATTGACTAAGAGTAACTTTTAAAATATTTCAAAAAGCATAATATATTTTCCATACTATAATACATCCATTTCTTAACCTAGGACTTCTTTTATTTATTTATATATATAATTTTTTTTATCTCAAAAGAATAAATATAACGTTAATTATTGTTAAGCTCTGTTCGTATAATAAAATAAACTTTTGACGCCATTCTATAGTTTAAATTCAAATTTAAAATTTTTAACGGTTAAACATTTTTTATAAAACAAATTAGGGACTCAATTTATACAAATATAAAATTAAGGACTAAATTATTTATTTAACGAAAAAAGGACCCTCATTGTTAGGGGTTTTCACATAACCCGATAACCGGATCAATCTAGAATATTCAATTCAAACTAGATTGAATTGGGTTAGACGGGTTGGGTTGGGTTAAATAAACTAAAATTTAACTAAAAAAAAATTTATTTTTATTTTTAAAATTTAACTTAAAAATTCAAATGTTTTTTTTTTTTTTTTTTAAGGGAAGATAAAAAACCAAATTAAAGAATTGGAAGGAAAACAAATTAATTTCAAAAATAAAAAAACGAAACTAGGTCTAAATATTTAATTATTTAATTAAATTTTATAAATTAAAGTTGGGAACTAAATTATTATTTTTATATAAGTTTCCAAATTAAAAATATATTTTTAAACTTAATTAATAATAAATCATTTACTTAATAAACCATCTCATTTATGGAAGAGAACATCCAACGTGGGGTTATTTTTGGGCTTGGGCTAATTTTTGAAGGCCCACTGGATTGTGGGCCATATTTTACAATACCCCATATTGTTTTTAAAATCTTTTATTTACGTAAAAAATAGAGTAATTTTGGTCACACTACACCGACTATTAGACCATTTATTTTTTTAAATTATTTGTTTGGTTGTCGATTGTTTAGTCGGCTAAATTAATAAAAATACTCATAAACTTTGTATTTTGTCGTAAAAATATTCCTAAACTTTCAAAAGTTTTTAAAAAGTTAATTTTTTTAGAAATTTAAAAATATCCTTAATGTTTTAATGTTTGTACCGTGTTTAAAAAAATACTCTAAAGTTTTAATAGTAACATTAACACCCTTTACTATTATAAAAAAAAAAAAATTAAAAAATATTCTTTTAGTCAACATAGGGACGAAAACTATCTATCGACATCTCATATAGATTATCTCCAAACTTTTTAATGTTACNGGAAGCCCAACAGGAAAAGCCCAAAGAGGACAATATCTACTAGCGATGGGCTTGGATTTTACAAATGGTATTAGAGTCAGACACCAGACGATGTGCCAACAAGGACGCTGAGCCCCGAAGAGGAGTGGACATGAGGTGGTGTGCTAGCAATGACGTTGGGTCCCGAAAGGGGTGGATTGGGGGGTCCCACATCGATTGGAGAAGGGAACGAGTGTCAGCGAAGATGCTAGGCCCCGAAGGGGGGGGGGGGGGGNGTCGGCTAAATTAATAAAAATACTCATAAACTTTGTATTTTGTCGTAAAAATATTCCTAAACTTTCAAAAGTTTTTAAAAAGTTAATTTTTTTAGAAATTTAAAAATATCCTTAATGTTTTAATGTTTGTACCGTGTTTAAAAAAATACTCTAAAGTTTTAATAGTAACATTAACACCCTTTACTATTATAAAAAAAAAAAAATTAAAAAATATTCTTTTAGTCAACATAGGGACGAAAACTATCTATCGACATCTCATATAGATTATCTCCAAACTTTTTAATGTTACTTTTGAAAGTTCATGAGTATTTTTTTTAAACATGGTAACTGATCGTAAGAATATTTTTGAACTTTTTAAAAAAACTTAAAAGTGTTTTTGAAGTTTTTAAAAAAAGTTTAAGGTTATTAATGAAAATATTGAAACTCACATCATTTTTTAAACATTTTTTTTGAAAGTTAAATGATATTTTTGAAACCTGTTTTAAAGTTCAAACGTATTTTTGAAACGAGGTACCGTCTCCTATTTTATTATTGTATATATATATATATATATATTTTTTTTTTTANGCAACATTCTTTATAAGGGTGTGTAAACCTCTTCCTAGTAGACACGTTTTAAAAATCTTGGGGGGAACCCCAAAAAGGAAAGCTCAAAGAGGACAATATCTGCTAGCAGTGGGCTTGGGTTTTACAAATAGTATTAGAGCCAGACACCAGATGATGTGCCAACAAGGAGGCTGAGCCCCGAAGAGGAGTGGACACGAGGCGGTGTGCTAGCAAGGACACTGGGCCCCAGAGGTGGATTGGGAGGTCCCACATCGATTGGAGAAAGGAACAAGTGTCAGCGAGGATGCTAGGCTCCGAAGGAGGGGTGGGATGGGAGATCCCACATCGGTTTAGAAAGAGAATAAAACATTCTTTATAAGGGTGTGGAAACCTATCCCTAGCAAATGCATTTTAAAAACTTTGAGGAAAAGCCCGAAAAAGAAAGCCCAAAGAGAACAATATCGGTTAGTGGTAGGCTTGGGCGGTTACATTTCCGATCAACAAAAGTAAATAGATAAAGTACCTCTGAAGTTGTGCCTTGATGATATCAACAAGATCCTGTGCCGTGACTCTGCAAAAACAAATGCATTTGAGTAGGCATAATAAAAAGAAAAACGGCCTCATAATACAGCTAAAACCCGACTCACGTTCCGAATATCTGTTTTCCTTTTCCACCTTTTCGCTTCACCTTGAAAGCTCCAACAGTTTCGAAAATCAGAGCCAGTTGCTGAGCCTCCTCCATTACCTGACAAGTTCATTACCATTTGAATAAATCCCCATAGAAAAGGTAGAAACAGTCGAGAAAACAAAATCTCTCTTCTTCCTTATAGCATATGGGTATAGAATGCATCCAATGGACAGTCAAATTTTCAATAAATAAGCATGAGCATCGAGCACGCACTCGTTTGGAACGTATGGATAGTAGTAAAACATGTTCATAGAAAGCACTTAATTGGTCGTTCCAAAAATTGTTATAGAGGAAGTGTCTCGTTCGTTTAATCCTCGTTGTTGATTCTAATAACAAAAACTATCTAGAAATGTCCGATCAAGAAACAAAAGGAACGGATTTGTTTACTCGTTTTTTCTCAGCTTCGATTCGTTCCTCTTCAATCCGCATTTCCCTGAGAAAAATAAAGATCAATCCCATCAAATTCAATGAATGTGCATTAAACAACATTACTAATCCATAATCATTAATCCTTTTGATGGATATCACCATGCTGTTTCGTTTGAAATGACAATTTTGTGAAGTGTTATTGCTATTCTCATTAAATAAGCAGTTAAAGCAGAGTGTCAATACACGTTAGATTTCAATAACTAGTTCAACACATTCAGCAACTAACAAATATGTTTTTTTATTTACATCCTCGTTCAAATGATTAGCCGAAAAAGGCACGAGTTAATGGACCTCGAATAAGACAATTGATCCTGGGGTCTCCATAAGCATATCAGCTATCTGATATGTAGCAAAGATGATCTTCAAAAGAATTTTCATTTCATACCATCCGTTCGAGAAGCTCAAGCAGTATAGTACGACTGTGAAAACGACAAGGCCGTATGGTCCCTGCCTAGAGACATTGAGCAATTTTACTACTAAATCTATCTTTACCAGCCTTACAAGTAGATCAGAGATTTAGTCTCCTGATTCATGGATACTCAAGCTAAGCTTCAAAGGAAAATCCCTAAACGTTGCCCTGCTTGACCAACTGCTTTTGTTATAGGGTGAATGATACTCAAGATCACATTCCCTGTGAGATTAAGGGTGTGAAAATGAAACTCAAGATCACATTCCTCGAAGCCCTCTCGGGTTGGAGCTTAAAGTGTAAGGCAAGGGTTTCGTAGAGTTTGTGCAGCATATAGTTTCGTAGAGTGGTCCTCTTTCGGGCTTCCCTTAAGGCTTTAAAATGTGCCTGCTAGGGGGAGGTTTCCACATCCTTAAAAAGAATGTTTCGTTCTCCTCCTCGACTGATGTGGGATCTCACATGAACAGATAAAGACCATTTGATACTTTGTCCTGGAAATATGATTTGTCATAGTTACACACTCCACCGACCACAATGGAGCTACTAGACTCACACCATTCATCAGCTACACAAATTTAGTTCAAAACATTCAATCAACAACCACTCACCAACCCCTCCTGAGTAGCAAACATTTAATCGACCCTATAGCAGCTGAAACATTGAAATTACAGAACAGTTCGAAAATCCCTTTTGAAACTCAGTAAATTCATTTGCAATAGTATAACTTCAAGAACAGAAACCTAGAAATTAAAGGGATTATGTAACACATTACTTGAGCAAAACTGGAGTGACAATCTGTGCCTTCCCCATAGGAAACAGATAGTTTCTATAATACCCAGCCTTCACGTCAATAAGTTGCCCTTTCTTCCCCAGCTCCGGCACATCCTCCTTCAGAATAATCTGCCCCAATCCACACACAGCAGAACCAAATTACGATTGCAGCCATTCACAACCAACAGATAGAACGAAAGAGAAACGAAAGCAGCCATGGCATTGGGGAGGAATTTGAAAAGCTATTATTTGGATCATTACCTTTCGCGACTTGGTGGCTTTCTTTTGGGCGACAACCACCAGGGCGGTTCTTCCATGAGAGAACTTGGCGGTTTCTTCGAAGCTTGCAGCGAAATTTGGAAGACCCACGGAAGATCTCCATGAGAGAGCGGTTGTGAGAGAAGCCATTTCGAATTTTCAGGCAATGAAACGCCTCCCACCCACTTCGCAGTTGTTTCTTGTTTTTATATCGTTGCTGCTGCAATCTTATCTGTAGAGCGAACAGGTAAGGATGTCCACAGACGCAGACAATGTATCATATTTCATACAATTTGGGATAAATTTAAATTTTCATCTCATCTTTGGTTTTCCCAATTACTCTTCAAATTTACACCTTAAAGCTCAATTATTCAACCATTTCACTTCTATGCTTCAACATTCAACAACACAAACCTACCACCCATGTTTCTTGGACACGAATCCGATCGGTCTAATTAGAATTGGGTTGAGTTCAAATAAAAAAAAAACATTCCTAATTTCTTTAAAACGAGATTGACTTCAACTTAATCTCGAGTGGAATTTATTATTACCTTTAAAATATACATTTTTACTTATTATACGCTTATAAACGTATATTTATTTTACTTTCTATTAATTTCATAATTACTTTTTTATTATTTATTTTCAAACTCGATAATTTTTCAAAACATATATTGGAATGGAGTTATAAATGATGAAAAAAATTTACTAGAGTTTTACATGTTCGAGGTTGAGTAGAGGAATTTTTAAAATTTACTAGAATTTTACATGTTCGGGGTTGAGTTGAGGAATTTTTTTACTAGAGTTGTACATGTTTGAAGTTGAGTTGAGGGATTTTTTTTTTACTCAACTGAAAAGTTCGTGTCGCGTTGGTTGAATTGGTAACCCAACCCAAACCCAAACCAAAACTTGTCACAATCCAACAGGTTTGGTTGTCAATTTTTTTTAAAAATTTTATTATAAAATTTTATGTCAATTTTTTTTAAAAATTTTATTATAAAATTTTATTAATCCCCAATTTGTAATTATTCGGACTCAATCTTAGATAAAATATATTAAATAAATCAATAAAAAAAAATTTATTAATCCACAATTTATAATTATTCAGATTCAATCTTAGATATTACACAAATCTCAATCTATAATTATTCACACAAAAAAAATGTAGTGTTAGTTCATTTATATAATTCTCTTTTACTTGAATGTCACGAAATACTTAAATTTTTCAATTGTGCGTCTAATAAATCTTGACCTATTAACATTCTTCAAAATTATCAAATTTATTAGATACAAATTAAAAGTTAAGTTACTACTAGATAAAAAAAATTAACACTCACTGTAACAAAAAGTTCATCGATACAACCCGACCTTGCTAAGACCATTTCTACTTTGTTCTCAACAATTCTCACCCCTAGGGAAGGAATTCGGGTTGTGTCTTAGTCCTAGTGTGGCTGATCATTCGAAAAGATCAGCTAAGAATCATTGGCTAGGTCAGCTTTTACCTACACAGGTTCATCAAACAACTTAAATCAAGATTTGGCACAAGCTGTTCTCAATATTGTTTTTTATACGAATGATGATCCATTCCAAGAAAACAAACTCAGCAACTTAATGAAGTGGATATTTTAAGTGGAAAAAGGGACAAAAAGAGCATTCTGTAGGCTGTACAATCTAAACTAATTGGACCTGTTCATAAGTTCTTAGCAGTTCATGTGAGTCAGCAAGCAAAAGCAGAGCCAGAGATGATACTCAGAACACCTACCCATCAAACTCTATTCCTCAAAAGAGCTTTGCAAGATATATGAAGCTTTGTTACGAACCTGAAAGTGCAAAGAGGTGTTAACAATCAATCCTTCATTCATTTCAAGTCAAGATTGTGAGAGTTTTCCACACCTTTGATGCATACGACCTCAAATCCGTACTCGCGATTTGGCACGAGCATTTTCTGAGAAACAAACCCCACATTTCGCATATTAACGGCTTCCCGTCTAACATTCGACTACCGACGAGCCAGTTCTCCGTCAACACCAAGTAAATATACAGCTTAAATAGGTCACAACTTTTGTCTTTCACAGTCATGGAGGTAAGTACTCTCAAAACCTCTTCTTCATTAGTAGCCTGTTTAAATCATAACAACTAGTTTTAGCCTTCAACTTTAAAACCAAATATAGTAATTAAAGGTTGATTAAATGGTTGCAGGTTCTCACCATTTTCTTTTTATATTCACGAGTAGTCGAGCTATACTTATGCACATCTCGAACTCTGGGGAATTGATCTAATAATCTTGTTGAAGAACAAGATCTTTAGATAATTCAAGAACCTCAAAAACGATATGGAATCAACCCAAGGAAAAGTTTTGGAACGGATTATCTTTGTAACAGACCAAGCACACTTATAAAGAATGTTTCCACACCCTTATAAAGAATGTTTCGTTCCCCTCTCAAACCGACGTGGGATCTCACAATCCACCCCCCCTTTAGGGCCTAGCATCTTCGCTGGCACTCATTCCCTTCTCCCATCGATGTGGGAACCCCCAATCCACCTCCTTCAGGACCTAGCGTCATTGCTGGCACACCGCCTCATGTCTACCTCCCTTCAAGGCTTAGCTTCCTCATTGGTACATCGTCCGGCGTCTAGCTCGGATACCATTTTTTATAGCTCACCGCTAGCAAATATTGTCCTCTTTGGACTATCCCTTTTGGGCTTTCCCTCAACGTTTTTAAAACACATCTGCTAGGGAGAGATTTCCACACCCTTATAAAGAATGCTTTGTTCCCATCTCCAACTGATGTGGGATCTCACAATCTTGATGATTAAGATCAAGATCAAGAATAAAGAAAACTCGTGATTCGAATCACTTCACAAGAGGTTTGATCAACACTACTTGAATGACTCTAGCATGCAAATCTAAATACAAGAAATGCAAAGGAACAAACTCATGTCTTAAGAAGCATAATATGCAACTTTCATTTTAATATCCAAAACCCTCGTACTAAAGTCAACATGAATGATTATTTATAATCTTGAAATAAACCTTAAGTAACCTATGGTCGATTGAAAGGTTGTAACTCTCGTGCTTGTCAAACCATAATGACTTAAAACCTTAAAAATAATACTCTAAAATTGAAAAATAGAATGAAATCTCCCTAAATCCAAACATATAAGGTACAACCTTGTCGTCCACCATAAAGTGTTTGTGCCATCATTAAAACACCTTATTTCGTATCAATGTGGTTGCTAAAAACTTTAACGATATTAAATATTAGGTAGATGGCTATCATAACTTGAACATGCTAATTTTTAGAAAAAGGATCACCTCATTTTCAAAGAAAATAAGAAGAATTTGATAGGCAACTGTACTCCTCAGATATTTACTGCGCTGATCAACTCCAGAAATGCATTCCACAGCTCGCAAACAGTTTAGATCCATTGGAATTCTGCAAAAACCAGAACAGAGGCAGCAAAAAGAGTAGTTATGATATGGTTGTAGTTCACATTTGCATCAGGGGTGCAGGGCCAAAACTAACGGAACCGAGTCACACGGTCTCTTTGAAGTATACGTGTCAAACGGTTCAGTTTTCTGAAGTGTAAAACCAAAAAACACTCTGTAACACAGCTCAAGCCTACCGCTAGCAGATATTGTCAATCTTTGGGTTTTTCCTTTTGGGCTTCCTCTCAAGGTTTTTAAAACGCGTCTACTACGGAGAGGTTTCCACACCCTTATAAGAAATGTTTCGTTCTCTTCTCCAACCGATGTGTGATCTCACAATCCACCCTCATTCGGGGCCCAGCGTCCTCGTTGGCACTCGTTTCCTTCTCCAATCGATGTGGGACCCCCTAATCCACCCCCCTTCGAGGCCCAACATCCTTGCTGGTACACAGCTTCGTGTTCACCCCCCTTCGAGGCTCAGCCTCCTTGCTGGCACATCGTCCGGTATCTGGCTCTGATACTATTTGTAACAGACAAGCCCACCACTAGCAGATATTGTCCTCTTTGGGCTTTCCCTTTTGAGCTTCCCCTTAAGGTTTTTAAACCGCGTATGCTAGGGAGAGATTTCCACACCCTTATAAGGAATGTTTCGTTCTCCTCCCCAACCGATGTGGGATCTCACACACTCAGTTGACTTGGATTACATAGATTTTGTTAGTTTTGGTCCGTTTTTGAATAATTGGTTTCGATGCCACTTTCAAATTTTTCTTAACCATACATGTCCGTTTTACCAAAAACCGAACCAAACAGATCGCCATAAGCCTTTAATTTGTATACCCTAGATTCTTTACATAGCAAGGACAAGTCTAATACCTGGAGACGAGAGTTTTGGCTATATTGTCACAACATGCCTTCCAATCTTCATCTGTGAAGTAACGGACGAGCGATTGCAGGCATTCACACAAGAGCACGGTTACCCCTCGAAACTGGCGATCTAGAAATAAACAAAGAACGGCTTCAGCTAGCCGCTCGACTTCAGAGGATGTAAATATATGCTTTCTCATCCTGAAAAAAAAAAAAAAAAAAAAAAAAAACTCCCAGAAAACATGCAAAAAGTCGAACAAAAAGACAGTGACATGATAGTCAAGGAACATATCCTGCAAATAGATCGCAAACCTTTGAAAAGCAAGACCTCACACATTTATAAAACACACATTTAATAAGCTTTATTATATATATCACATGAATAAATAAAAAGTGGAAGAAAAAATTGTTGCTAGCTTCTTGGGCAAGGTAGCCATAAATGACAAGACAAAGCTCTGATCATCTCATCCCAATCATTCANTACATAGATTTTGTTAGTTTTGGTCCGTTTTTGAATAATTGGTTTCGATGCCACTTTCAAATTTTTCTTAACCATACATGTCC
Source organism: Cucurbita pepo subsp. pepo (assembly GCF_002806865.2). NCBI lineage: Eukaryota > Viridiplantae > Streptophyta > Magnoliopsida > Cucurbitales > Cucurbitaceae > Cucurbita > Cucurbita pepo. Next base: position 96,967 of record NW_019646480.1, read on the forward strand.
GTTTTACCAAAAACCGAACCAAACAGATCGCCATAAGCCTTTAATTTGTATACCCTAGATTCTTTACATAGCAAGGACAAGTCTAATACCTGGAGACGAGAGTTTTGGCTATATTGTCACAACATGCCTTCCAATCTTCATCTGTGAAGTAACGGACGAGCGATTGCAGGCATTCACACAAGAGCACGGTTACCCCTCGAAACTGGCGATCTAGAAATAAACAAAGAACGGCTTCAGCTAGCCGCTCGACTTCAGAGGATGTAAATATATGCTTTCTCATCCAAAAAAAAAAAAAAAAAAACAGATACATTGATGGAACAATAGCCACATTATGTTACAAGATTCAAAATTTCAATGAACGCCAAAGGCACGAGTTAAAACTCGCAAACTTTTCCAAAAAAAAAAATACTGACTTACTTGGTTTGACAACAAACAGTAACAAATTTGATCCAAGCCCTTATATTCTGCGGTGGCCCTCCACGTCCAGAGCCTAACAATAGTCCATAACTTGTGTAAGGAAGACTAAGGAAACTATAACACAAATGGCAAAGGCTTGAGGGGTTCCTACATGACTTTTGAAGTATGCCTTTATATGACAATCCCAAAATATAGCAACTCATACACACATGGAAAAGAAGTTAAGACAAAGAGTACCAAATGTATGGAAAAACTTGTTCTAAAAATTATAGTCCTTATGGCCCTGTTTGATAACGGTTTCGTTTTAAGTTTCTCGTTTTTGAAATTTATGCTTGTTTCTTCCTAATTGCCCGATTACGGTTTTGACAATTCTTAAAGAAAACTTGTATTTCTAAAATTCTAAAAGAAAAACAAGTTTTTGAAAACTACTTTAAGTGGAAACCTCTCCCTAACATATGCATTTTAAAACCATGAGGTTGACAACGATATGTAACGGACCAAAGTGGGCAATATCTGTTAGCGGTAGGCTTGGGTTGTTACAAATAGTATTAGAACAAGACACCGGGCGGTGAGCCAGCGAGGATGCTGGCCCCCAAGGAGGGTGGATTGTGAGATCCCACGTTGGTGGGAGGAGGGAATAAAACATTCTTTATTAGAGTGTGGAAACCTATCCCTAACAGACGCGTTTTAAAATCGTGAGACTGACGGCGATCCGTAATAGGCCATGTAGAGTTTGAATTCTTTTAACCTGGTTAACTTTGAGGTTAGTTCGAGTAATTCGGTCGTTGAACTTGGATTTAGGCATTTTTATGGCTGATTTTGGGTGTTTTGTTACAATCTCTTTTATCTCAAGTGGTACAAATGAAAAAAAGATCATACAGTAAATTCAAACATATTATCAATGCAGCAATCAGCAACCCAAAAACACATTATGACCATTACCAAAAAGATTGGTTATTCCAAGTTCTAAATATTTTTCTAAAGCATTACTAGCAATCTTGAGTTTTTAAGGAACAAATACGAAAACTCGGAGCGAAAACAAACAACCCTTCATAATGTTTCATATTTTCCCTTGGATATGAAGTTTGGTGTCAAAGAAGTTTACCATTGTGAACAAATCCAGGTTTCAATGAGCATTCAAATCTATATCCATAAGTCTCAAGAGCTTCTCCTAACTGAGCATAGGTTGGAAACCACTCGATTCGGAGATGCTGTTGATTTACCTTGTTAAGAATTATAGATAAGCCTCGAAATTGATAAAACGAAAATAAATAAAAACCATGTGGTCAAAGGAAAAAGAGAGACCTCATTTGTTGTTAACATGATATCCCTCCAGAAATCACAAGCAGATGTACTTAGTTCTTCTCTTGATGAATATAACACTGAAATATCAAAATAAACATATAAAAAAGAAGTAATGATACTGTTTGGAGTTCCATAAACATGACTGAAACAATAGATGAACTCACTTAAATTGAAAGTCCATATGGCAAGAGGTTTTTCTACACGATTCGTCACAGAAACGAGCGTTGAAAGCCAACCGTTTACCAATAAACCTTCAAGGAAAGCTTCACCTGTAAGAACATATCAAATAAATATTATCAGTAACTTATTTAATTAGTTTTTGATAGGCTTTAGAGTTTAAGAAACATCATGGTTTTCCTTTCTTTTCTTCTATTTTGTATGAAAATGAATGAAATTCTATAAGAATGGATATAACTAAGGAGCATTACAAAAGTATTGGATAAATTATAGATGAGTGTTAATAAAAAGCAGAACTGCAAGACAATTACTCTATTTCCTCGACTTTTTCTACAACTGACCCATAAGATGGGGGACTTCTTTATCATTTTTTCCTGTTCTTTCTAGAAAAAAAACGAAGGGCCAAAGATCATTCGAAATTTCTTTCAACCAAAAGTACGGCTCCCATGAGAATCTAAGCATCTCTTAAAAATTCTCCCACGACTTCACTCTCAGAGGACAGTTATGAGATCTCACATCGGTTGGAGAAGAGAACGAAGCATTCTTTATAAGAGCGTAGAAATCTCTCCCTAGCAGACGCGTTTTAAAAACCTTGAAGGGAAGCCCGAAAGGAAAAGCCCAAAGAGGACAATATCTGCTAGCGGTGGACTTGAGCTATTACAAATGGTATTAGAGGCAGACATTGGGCGATGTGCCAGCGAGGTGGCTAAGCCCCGAGGGGGGGGGGGTGGACATGAGGTAGTGTGCCAACAAGGACGTTGGACCTCGAAGGAGGGTGGATTGGGAGGTTCCACATTGATTGGAGAAGAGAACGGGTACCAACAAGGACGTTGGGCCCCGAAGGGGAATGGATTGTGAGATCCCACATCGGTTGGAAAGGAGAACGAAACATTTTTTTATAAGGGAGTGGAAACCTCTTCCTAGCAGACGCGTTTTAAAAACTTTGAAGGAAAGCCTAAAAAGAAAAATCCAAAGAGGACTATATCTATTAGCGGTGGGTTTGAGCTGTTGTAACAGAGTATCATAATACAGTGCAAGTCTTCGCTTGCCTTCTCTCAAAGGATGCACTTACGATAATAGAGACAAGGAAAGGTGGCTTCTTTGAATTCTATTTATAGATAATATAATGTAGCCTCCTAAGCAACAACTCTCGTGCAAAGAAATGGACTTCTGAACCTCCACATCAGGCCCTCAAAAACTTTATGAAATTAAAAATAATAAATAAAGTTTTGTAACCACTCATGAAACCGATGGTTGCAACTAATTTATCCTTTCAAATATACACTTCTAAAGTTACAAATGGTCATCATATGGTCATTTTTGAATCAAATCAGCGTGTGTAACACATGAAAGGATTGTTGAACCGAATCAATCCAATTTTGTAGACGAAGAATGAAGGGTCGTTGAATCTAGTTGGACTTGAATCTTGTAGCAGATATAGTTGGAACATTAGTAACACCGTCATTCTTTGTCATTTGCCTCCAGGTGTTCTCATGAGAGTGTGGTGGAGTGACAGTTGCCTTTTTTTGGGCAACTATCTGGTCCCTATCTTTTTGTGTACTAAAATTAGGCATGAGAGATGTCCCCAGGAAGCATCACAGTTCATAAGCCTTCTTTACAAGAGCGTAGAAATCTCTCCCTAGCAGACGCTTTTTAAAAACCTTGAAGGGAAGTCCGAAAGGAAAAGCCCAAAGAGGACAATATCTGCTAGCGGTGGACTTGAGCTATTACAAATGGTATTAGAGGCAGACATTGGGCGATGTGCCAGCGAGGTGGCTAAGCCCGGAAGGGGGGGGGGTGGACATGAGGCAGTGTGCCAACAAGGACGTTGGACCTCGAAGGAGGGTGGATTGGGAGGTTCCACATTGATTGGAGAAGAGAACGGGTACCAACAAGGACGTTGGGCCCTGAGATCCCACATCAGTTGGAAAGGAGAACGAAACATTTTTTTATAAGGGAGTGGAAACCTCTTCCTAGCAGACGCGTTTTAAAAACTTTGAAGGAAAGCCTAAAAAGAAAAATCCAAAGAAGACTATATCTATTAGCGGTGGGTTTGAGCTGTTACAACAGAGTATCATAATACAGTGCAAGTCTTCGCTTGCCTTCTCTCAAAGGATGCACTTACGATAACAGAGACAAGGAAAGGTGGCTTCTTTGAATTTATAGATAATATAATGTAGCCTCCTAAGCAACAACTCTCATGCAAAGAAATGGACTTCTGAACCTCCACATCAGGCCCTCAAGTCCTTTATTGCATTAACTTTCAGAGTAAATCTACCAGAGAGCTTTAAGGAACCAAACAGAGTCCCCATTACCTGAAATAGTATGATACCATCTAAAGAAGGAAAAGGAAAATTCAACAAACAACCATATTATCTTAGCACTTATCTTTAAAACAATATTATCTTAGCACAAAGTTTTAGTGACAAAATCCAGAAATAGTTGCGAAAGGGAACTCCAAGAGCCGTAATTAATACATATGTTTATTTGTACTCTGCTCAACCAAACCAATTCAAGCTATATTTACTAACAACGATAGAGTCCTAGGCTTGTTAGAAACCACGACTCTCCACAATGGTATGATATTGTCCACTTTGAGCCTAAGCTCTCATGGCTTTATTTTTTGTTTCCCCAAAAGGCCTCATCCTAGTGAAGATGTATTCCTTACTTATAAACTCATGATCAACCCCTTAATTAGTCGATGTGGGACTTCTCACCCAACAATTCTCAACAATCCTCCCCTCGAACAAAATACACCATAGAGCCTCCCCTAAGACCTATGGAGCCCTCGAATAGCCTCCCCTTAATTGAGGCTTGACTCCTTCTCTGGAGCACTCGAAGAAAGGACACTTGAGTCACTTTTGACTACACCTTTGAGGCTCACAACTTTTCTATTCGACATTTGAGGATTCTATTGACATAGCTAAGTTAAGGGCATGATTCTGATACCATGTTAGAAACCACAACTCTTCACAATGATATGATATTGTCGACTTTGAGCATAATCTCTCATGACTTTGTTTTTTGTTTCCCCAAAAAGCCTCATACCAATGGAGATGTATTCCTTACTTATAAATCCATGATCAACCCCTTAGTCAACTATTTTTTATATAACAAAGATGTGGAGGAAACAAAAATTGAACTCTATAACTTTAGTATTTATTATACAAGATAAAAATAGTGATGGGTATAAAATAACTCAATTAACAAAAACTACAAAAAAAAATTAGTACATGATTGGAGAGATTAGGAGAACTCAAACATAAAGGAAATACACACCTTTCTCCACGGTGAGATTCACCAAAGAGTTAACTTCATTATTCAGGAATGTTTGCAAAAGGTAGCAATTTTTGAGTTCAGGACTTTGTAATGCTGGTGGGGGTTTCTGCAATTTACATGCATAGAAACTCAGCTTCACAAAGAAGACCTCTCATATGAAGATATTTTAGACAATCAAAAGCATATAAGAAGCTGTAATGTTGAACCGAAAACCTGTTCTCCAAAAACGTTTAAGCCCCATATGGATGTATCTTCCTCACCTCCCAATTGATTCATCTACACAAAACATTCTCCCATCATTAGTGAAAGAAGGCTGATAATTCTTGGTCGCCAGGCATAATTTACCTTATTTTGGCATTCATCAACAACTTGGGACACCACAGCCTCTTTGCCAAAGTCCTCATCATCTGAATCGTACTTCTTTTTCTTCTTTGCCTGTTTAGATTCTTTCTCAACGAGTTTGCATTTATCCTTGTAATGATCAGTGAGAAGATCATCTAACCCGATAATCTTTTTCCTAATTGGTAAAAATATAGACATCAAGGGCCATTGGTGCTCAGAGAGCTAAGAACAATCAGCAGAACGGCTATTTCTTAGCTTCCTTTATAGAGTAAATATGCTACTATTGGAATTGCAACACAAATTTGAATGGAAAACAGTATGGAAACGAGAACCCAGATGAAATTAGAAATGAAAAGAGAAACCCATGTCAAAATTATGAAAAAGAAAACACGAACTAAAGGATTTGGGTGATTTCGGAGAGAATGAAACCTCTTCTTGAGAGAAACAGGGGAACTGAGGAGTGGGTCTTCCGACTCGAAGTCTAGCGGACCATCCATTTCCATGGCTTTCAACTAGTCGCTCGCTCTCCAGGCATTCAACGAGGCTCCGGAATTTGAAACAAAAGCGCCAAAATGGAAGCGAACAAGGCACTCCAATGGCGCGTCACAAGTTGAACATTGGCGCTTCGCCCAAGTGCCGGCTTTTTTTTTCTTTTCTCTATTTATTTATTTTACCTATTTTTTTCTTTTCTCTATTTATTTATTTTACCTATTTTTTTCTCTCTAAATTTCGTGAGTTTCAAAATGGATTCCGTTGATTATTACATTTCTGGTATCCATTTCTAAAGTTATAATTGTTTTATTGAAAATAGGGGAAGGTTCGACATAAGTGAGAACTAACAAATTTGGAATTAGATAAAACATTGGTTATGGCCAACCAAGTAAGTGGTCTTATTATCGACATGGTTAGAAGTTGATGATTACATGCATTGGGGAATCTCCCATTTTACGATGGTATGGACGCGTACGTTATGAGACAGGAAAACGATTACTATTTTATCATAATGCTGCAATGATCACTATTCCTACTGTGTGTTCGATAACAGCACCAAAGAATGCTAATCCGACCAATCCGACCAGGAAAGAGGTCTAGGAGGTGTGCGAACCAACTGATAGGTCTATACTCGCACGTGTGGGGGCGTGTGTAGAATAGTAAATACACATCCAATTACCTGTTTAGGATAGTCGCCAAAGAGAATACAGATTTAAATCACAAGTCCCACTCATGCATCTAACCCCAATTGTGGACCACTTATATTCCTTAAAATACTCAAGTTATGTATTATTTCTACTTCATGTAAAGACAAGACACCCTTGTACGGTTGACGATGACATCGTAAGTGGAGAGCACGACACATACATAGGATATTTGTATTTAATTTCTTAGACTTTGGGTTAGAATAGAGTGTTTTTACTTTTAATGTTTATTTATTTAGTATTTCATTATGTTGTTTTAAAGACATTTTCGAACACGTAAGTTAATAACAATGTTTTATGATGAAGTTTCAAATAATTATTTTCGTATAAAATGATTACGTTATATATACAGAAACGACTTAAGGCTAGGTAGAAATCTAAGGCGTCACACTTTGTTTCAAAAATAATATTTAACTTTTAAAAGTATTTAAAAAATACTCTTCAATTTTCAAAATTTAAAAAAACCTTTAAACTTTTTAAAAAAACCTCCCTAAAACACCAACATTTTAAAAAGTTCGAAAATACTTTTATTGTCAGTACTACAATACACTGTCCGAGATAACTTATGAGGTGTGATAGATGATTTTTATCCATATATTATATTGACCGTAAATGGTGTTTGCTATTTTTAAAACTTCATGAGTAAAGGGTATTTTTAAAATACTATTAAAAATTTAAAAATATTTTTAAAATAAAAAAAACTAACCGTAAACTTATTTTTTAGATTTGTTTAAGTTCAAGGATGTTACATAGAAATTTTTGAAAATTTATGTGTAATTTTGAGAGAAAGTATAAACTTTCAAAATATTTTTATTAATTTAGCCTAATCCAAATATACAGGTTGAAGGGAAACTAAGATGAGATTCATAAAAGGAAGAACTAATAATGAGAAGACGAGCTCTCTATATGAACAAAACTTAATTCACAAAATAACTTCAATGATCGTAGACTGAGATCACCGAGGCTATACATTTACATTTTCATTACGATGCAGAGAAATGAGGTTGCCAAATTTGGAACTGGTGCATCCCACATTCTTCAGTTGAGTTCAAATCGAGTGCACGTTGAAAGAATTCGATATCCAACCCAACTTAACCCAAATCACGACTTGATATTAATGCTATGTTTGTCAACAAGTAAATTGCCAATCCTCGTCCTCTTCTCATCGAGAGTATAAAACTCCATTTTTGTCTTCAAAGACTCCATGTCTTCTCTAAACTTCTTGTATATATCCCCTCTATAAAACTCCCTCGTCCTCTCCACCAAAATCAACGACACCAACGCTACAAAAAACGTCAACCCAGCTAAAATTACGAACGACTGTTCATAACAAGAATGGCCTTCGCAATGAAGCCCACCTATACCAGCGGAGGCCTTGGCCATCTCATCATAGAGCCTCCCAGTGACCATCACATTCAGAATATAAGACCCAATTGGGCAAAACAATTGGCCAAAATTAAACAACGTGGAGTAATGTTTCAGCCCAAAAAGCTCAGAAATCATGGCGAAATGCAATGGGACTTGAGCGCCCAATGAAAACCCAATAACAATGGATGCAATGTATAGCGAATCATTGAAGGGGAAGGCTACCAAAAGATGGCCAATGCAGGAAACCAAGAGGACAAGCGTGAGCATTAATGGCCTTGGGAATTTGAATTTCTCGAGTAAAATGTCAGAGACAAACCCAGAAAAGATTCTTCCGGCGAAGTTGAAAATACTAACCAGAACGATCAATGAGTTGATTGTTTCAGATGGGTAGCCATGGGATTCACCGATCTGGCGGAGATTGTCGATGGCGGTCAAGCTAGCGCCGACGCCGATTAGCATGGTGATGCATAAGATGAGCATATCGGCGCTGAAAATGGCTTGAGGAATGGTGTGGTCTTCTCCTCTGGAGGGTTTGTTGGAGGAAGAAGAAGGAGGATTTGGGGATGTTTGCGGCTGGTGAATCCCGATCGTCCGTTTGTTGAGATTCCATAGAACGATTTCTTCTCTAATGGCGATTAACAAGGGGAGAAGAAGCAGAGACGCGATGGCGGTGACGACGGCGGCGTGGGCGGATTGGTCGAATCGGATTCGTTTCTGGATGAAGATCAAGGCGGCGAGAAACAGAGCGAGAATGACGGAGACGCAGAGGAAGTGGACGAAGACTCTGAACTCGTTAGGGTGTTTGACGGCTTTGATTTCTCTGATGGTGGAGATGAAAATCAAAGAGATTAAAGAGGGGAGCCAGCCGAGTAGCAGAATTAGCGACCTGGTATCGTCGCCGTAAATGGCGGTGTAAAGTTGTGTCATGATTGCTCCGCTTAGACCCACGAACCCCTTCGCAAGCCCCAACATTACCCCTCTTCTTTCCGGGAAGTTCTTCACGCACGTGACTAGCACGCCTGTTGCAGTTTCGACAAAAACAAATTCCATTAAATTTTATACTTTCTCTCCAAAATATATTTAAATTTTTAAAAGTTTAAATCACATTTTATTTCAAAAATACTTAAAATTTTATTAATTTTTTTTTTCAATTTTTTAAAAATATGATTAGTATTTAATAGCATTAACATTTTTTATTTTTATCCTAGGAAATAAAAATCTTGACCTATTGTTCTAGGAAAAAGTCTACAGAATCAAAAACCCGACTGCTCTGATACCAATCTGTCACGTTCCGATTTTTTAGGCTTCTAAAAAATCGAATCGTGACTAAAAAGACAAAAGTGAAAACAANTATGATTAGTATTTAATAGCATTAACATTTTTTATTTTTATAAAACAAAGTTAAATTAATGTTAATATCTGGACGCCTAGCTCCATTTCCTCTGGATGTTTTTTAAAAATTTAAAAACTGTTTTTGAAGATTTTAAAAAGTTTAAGGATATTAATGAAATTTTTGAAATTTTAAACGTGTTTTTAAAACACTCCAGAAACTTAAACGTGTTTTCTGAAACAAAGTATTTCATTAAACTTTTTAAAAATTTAAAGGGTAATTTTTTTAAATATTTTTTAAAATTCTTAGATTTACCGGACATAAAATATAAAATTGAAAATTGAGGGTTAGATTTTTTAAATCTCAAATATTTTAAATATTTATTACACAAAATTAAAAATTAAAAAATTTTAATTTTGAAAGTTAAAAAAAATCAAATAATGGGCTATATTTATAATTTAATTGTTAATTATTAATTAATAAACTAATTAAAAGTTTATATTAATTTAATTTGTTTAATATTTTAATATTGATTCATAAGCGTTACCTGTATTGGCGAAATTCTGAGAGTTTGCTCCGACCATAATGTAAAAACAAAAATACGCGACGGTGGGGTTGACAATTTTCCCGGTGACGCCTTGCCATATCTTGAAATAGCCGACGAAGTTTAAGGCGGCGCCGATGAGGAGAAGGACCCAAGTTGGCGCCACCTCCGCCAGAAGGCCGGCGACAATGCCAACATTGGATCCCAGGTCTTTGTAAAACCCAATCTTATTGAGCGTCGTTTGGTCGCATTGGAGCGTCGTTTTGATGTCTCTAGAGTAATAAGCAAACAAATAAACTCCGCCGGCGCCGGCCATAACAAGAAACGAAGCGAAAAGAGAAAACCACCGCCCCGCCACCAATTGTCGGACAAAACTGCCAAGCTCTCCACTCCCAATTCCGGCATTGGAGCTCGGCGTTGCTGATACAATCATTTTGTAAGGACGGTAATGATCAGTTCGAGATCTTTACAATGAAATTTAATTTGAATTTTACAATGAATTTAATTTGAATTTTACATTTCATGTTTATGTGTGTATATATATAAAGCTTATGAACTGTGATGAACACTAAATGGCTAATTTTAGTAGGAAAAAGAAGGCAAATGAAATAACAAAACATAGGTGGTTAGAAAAAAAAACACCCTTTTCAAGAACCTACAACAATAATAGCTTAGAATTACGTAATGAAATAACGTTCAAATAATCGACCCTGATTCAAAACGACGACGGTGTCAACCATAAAGATATAGATATCGAGATTTCAATTTAACAGATATAAGGGTAGATACATTGATATCAACGAATACTACTCTAAATCAATCTTTTTTTTAAAAGAAAAATATATTTAAATTAATAATTAAGATTTTTTAACATTCTAGTACTAGATGATACTTATTAATGTTTTTTGGGTATTTATAAAAAATATCGAAGACGTTTATTAATTCTTAATATAGATGTTGAACCTCGTAATGAAATAATCCTCAAATAATTGACCCTCAAAAGCTACAGTTATAAAGCTCGCGAATCAAAACGACGTCGGTATCAACTATGAAAATATTGATATCGAGATTTCAATTTAATAGATATAACGGTAGATACATTGATATCAATGGATACTACTACAAATCAATTTTTTATTTAAGAAATTATTGAAATTAATAATCAAGATGTAACATGCAAAAATAAAAGAAATTAGCTCACATAAGAATAAGCCGCCCACGAAAGACCGAAAGGATCAAAAGGGAAGAAATTAAAGGATTAAGCAAGAAGAAGGGAGTTAATCAAGTCACTTCTATACCCTAACAAGTAATCTTAAGGAGTTAAAGACCTTTGAAAAAGGATCGGAAAGGAAAAAGTAAGTGAAAAGGGCAAAAATGTCATTTTTTCAATTATCAAGAATCTTTCTCGATTTTTAATTCCTTATCTGGAAGGAATTTCAAGAGTGAAAAATGAACAAGTAAGGAAGAACTTTTAGAAAAATTATGGATTTTTCGAAAAAAATAATAATAAAATATTCAAAAAGTGAAAAATTACCAAAATACCCCTAGAAGAATTGATAATTACACAAATGCAACTCTAATCAGAATCAAAGCATCTACCATGACCATCTAAGAAAAATCATTTGAAACTCAAATCGCAACCCTTGAATCTCCTCCAAAATTGAATAGGATCTTGAACATACATCATCACATCCCATGGCGGGTTCCTACATCAAAACAATACACCTATTCCCCACAAATCTTGAGAGACAAAGAATTACGTGAACTCAATTTAATTACTTCACAAAAACGGTAGCTCATATATCATCACATCCAACGGCTGGTTCTTTCATCAAGTCGGTAAAATTATGCACCACCAATCTTAACTTACAAAAAAAAAATCATATGAACTCAATTTGGTTCCTTTACCAAGACGGTAGAGTTATTCACATATTAGAATAATCAAAGTTCCTTTACCAAGACGATAAGGCTAGAATTAGATTACCTAGTATGATCAAAGACGTAGAAGAAAGATTTGGAACCTAAATTGAGTCACTCCACAATTGAACTTGATGAAGACTTGACTGAATGGCTCGGATGCAATCTACCATAAGAATTACTTGAAACTTAGAAACGGTAAAGTTGATGCTCGGATTTCTAAGAGGGAAAGTCTCAACTTGAGAGATCAATTTCATTCGTCACCCATGTGATTTTTACATAATAGTTTGTGGATATTTATAGTCTGAAACACAAAAGCCATGATTTAATGGCGATCCCTCTAAATCTCCATACAAAAGCGAAGTCAATTTGATTATTTGATCCTTACAAACTTTATGAAATTAAAAATAATAAATAAAGTTTTGTAACTACTCATGAAACGGATGGTTGCAACTAATTTATCCTTTCAAATATTCACTTCTAAAGCTACAAATGGTCATCATATGGTCATTTTTGAATCGAATAAGCGTGTGTAACACATGAAATGATTGTTGTACCGAATCAATCCAATTTTGTAGACGAAGAATGAAGGGTGGTTGAATCTTGTTGGACTTGAATCTCGTAGCAGATATAGTTGGAACATTAGTAACACCGTCATTCTTTGTCATTTGCCTCTAGGTGTTGTCATGAGAGTGTGGTGGTCGAGTTACAGTTGCCTTTTTTTGGGCAACTATCTGGTCCCTATCTTTTTGTGTACTAAAATTAGGCATGAGAGATGTCCCCAAGAAGCATCACAGTTCATAAGCCTTCTGTAATCATTTGAGTTTAGCTGTCCAACTAAGTATGGTTAAATTTATTACCCATTGTTCCACGTATATAAACATGAAAGAGCAGAAACCAAATGATTGTGCAAATCCCATGCTTACACTCCCTTCGCTTCTTTCTCTTCTTCTTAATTCTACGAAATCAAACAAATGGTTGTATCATCAACAATACCCATCTGCCATGGCAGAATGGAGAGCGCACAATTCTCCAACTTCGCTCGCCAAGTGGTGGTGGGGCGATGGTTCTCTCTCTTTGCCTCCTTCCTTGTAATGACAAGCGCCGGTGCATTTTACCTTTATGCTTACTTTCCCGAACACATTAAAGAAACGCTCCAATGTGACCAAACAACGCTCAACAAGATTAGCTTCTACAGAGACATTGGATCAAACACCGACATTGTCTCTGCCCTCCTGGTTTACATTGCGCCCTCTTGGATCCTTCTCCTCATCTCCTCCGCCCTCAACTTCATCGGCTACTTCAAGATATGGCAAGCCGTGGTCGGACAAATTGTGCACCCAACTGTTGAGTACTTCGGTGTTTACATTGCAATCGCCGGAAACTCTCAGATTTTAGCCAATACAGGTGAGAATTGAATTAAGCTTCAAAATAATGTCTCCTAATTAGCATAGCTCATGATTCTTGTTCTGTTTCAACAGTGGTGCTAGTCATATGCGTGAGGAACTTCCCTGAAAGAAGAGGGGTGATATTGGGGCTTTTGAAGGGCTTCTTAGGCCTAGGAGCGGCTGTACTGACACAAGTATACCTCGCCATTTATGGCCATGATACCAAGTCTCTGATTCTGTTCATTGCCTGGTGCCCATCCTTGATTACTCTGTTTTTTGCCTTCTCAATCAGGGAAGTCAAAATTGTGAAACACCCACATGAGTTCAGAGTTTTCATTCAGATTCTATGCATCACCCTCGTTTTAGCTTTGTTTCTCACAGTGTTGACCATCGCTGAGCAAATGGTTCAATTCGATCAATTAGCCTACACTTTTGTGGTGGTTGCAATCATTGGTTTGCTTGTTCTTCCATTGTTCATAGCCATTAGAGAAGAAATGGTTCAGCTGAATCTTAACAACATGACCAAATTTGAAAAATCCCAATCAAAACCTCAAAGACCCATCCATGCAATTTCGCATAACCAAAATCATGGAAACTCGCATTATTCAAACATTTTCAACAAACCCGAAAGAGGAGATGATTACACAATTCTTCAAGGATTTTTCAGCATTGACATGCTCCTCATATGCCTGACAATATCAATTGGGTTCGGCTCAAGCCTTACAGCCATGGACAACCTCGGCCAAATCGGAGAATCCCAAGGATACTCCACTCAATCCGTCAATGCAATGGTCTCCATCATCAGCATTTTTAACTTCGTTGGAAGAATCTTTTCTGGGTTTGTTTCAGAAATCCTGCTCGAGAAATACAAATTTCCCCGCCCGTTGATGCTGACTCTAACCCTTTTGGTGTCGTGCATTGGTTTCTTGTTGGTGGCCTTCCCCTTTCATAATTCGCTCTACATTGCATCAATCCTAATTGGGTTTTCTTTTGGGTCTCAAGTTCTATTGGACATCACCATGATTTCAGAGATTTTTGGTCTTGAACATTACGCCGTGTTTTATAATATTGCGCAACTCTCTTGCCCAATTGGGACTTATGTTCTGAAGGTGTTAGTGGCTGGAAAGCTGTACGACGAGGAAATGAAGACATGGGGTGATTCAACAGAGTATATATGCCATGGGGAACAATGTTACAGAAGTTCTTTCACGTTTTTGACTGGGATATCGCTGTTGGGAGCTGCAATATCGTTGATTTTGGTGAAGAGAACGAGGGAGTTTTATAGAGAGGATATATACAAGAAGTTTAGGGAAGATATGGATTCTTTGAAGGAGGAAGTGGAACTTTACCCTCATGATGTGCGGCAGCCTGAAGTTGAAAGCATACATGTTCACCAAGAAGGTACCATTATCAAGAAGTGATGTATACATATATAACTCTATTGCTTCTTCAAGACTGCCACTGTGCCCAAGATATAAGCCTCATCTTTTACCTTATTTACACACATCTCTGGTTCATATGAGAAGGTGGGTTTCATTGAAACAGAGTTATCGGAGAAGAGGGCTGGTCGAATGAAATAAGGAGCTTGTTTTTACACTTTGGGGGACATCAAATGGGTACTAAAATGTTTGAGAGAGCTAACCAAATTGATTGTTTGTGCCATCCAAACTCTCCTACTTTGTAAACATTTTGTGGCATTTAATGATTGAACCTCTACGGAAAGAATAGCTAATTGTTAATGCTTTTTTTTTTTTTTTTTTTTTTTTTTTTTTTTTTTTTTTTTTTTTNGATTTCAAGCCGTTTAACCTAACTTTTTATTTTTTTATTTTTTTTTATTAGTAAAATCAAGGTTGTCAATCGATGCATGACATGTCTAATATGTACTAAAAAGTTCATTAAACTGTAGCACCCGAGTTAAAAAAAAAAAAAAAAAAACTTCAAGGTCNAAAAAAAAAAAAAAAAAAACGTTCAAGGTCAATATAGGAATAGTCATTTTGCCCTACTATTACTTGAACGGTCTCATTTGATTGGGGTCATAATCAGAAAAAGTGAAAGAAGAGAGGGAGGAGAGAGGAAAAAGAAAGAGAAAGGAGGGTAGGGCTTTGAGGTTGGAGGAGAAGGAAATAGAGGAAAAAGAAACCGAGGAATCCGCATCTCAATCATGTAAAATTGATGGAATAAGAAAAGAGAATAAGGAAATAGAGAGTTATCTCGATTTGTTGCCGTTCGTCAATGGAAGTTCCCTTCTCTTGAGCTCTCACGTCCACCTCTTTGCCCTTATCAATCCTTGTTGGTCTCCTTTTCCTTCTGTTGTCAACCGCGGCTGGATTAGAGTTTTATTCTTCTCTGGTTTCACAGCAGATCACTGCAGCAAAGGTTGCTGCTGATTTTTCTCCGTGTGGTTCTCCCCTTTTTAAGTATCCTTTTCCTAGCCTGATTTTTCTCCCCAAGTGTGTCTCCCCTTTTTAGGTATCATTCTCCTTTTATAATGGTTGTTTCCCAATTCTCATTTAGGGCTGAGAAAGGATAAAATCGTCCACCTAGGATGTTTCTAATTTGGTAGTCAATTACCCACATGGACTGTTGATGTGGATTAAATTTCCATGTCATCCCCGAAAAGTTTGCGTTACGAATTGCTTCAGCATTAGAGTCAGCAATTTATTTCCAGATGCATGCAGTGTTGTTTCCAGATTTGCTACAGCATCATGGTTCAGCATGAATGTTCTGGAATTTTACCAAATAACTCATTAAGTATACAATTAAGCTTGATTTATGCAAATTAATTTTCTTTTCATATTAAACTACAATTGACTATTTCATGTATACTAATTAGAATAAAGGATAAATTAATGAGAAAATAGTGAGTATGAGTGCAAAATTAACTATAAAAAGACTATAACCCTACTTTTGGAGAGTTATCAGTGCCCCGCACGCTAGGCAACACGCATCAGGCACGCGGATTCGAGTCAGCCCAAGTCTGAATCGACACTCCGCACACGACCCGAGAATGCACGAACCGAACCAACGCTTCCACCAGTCGCTGCCCTACGACTGTGCAGGAAGTCACACGTAGAAGCCGCATGTTGGAAGCCCTCGAGGGCGCGTGTAGGCGTGTGTAGGCGCGAGTAGTTGTTTTTCTTCCGCTCGGCCTCTGTTTGCTTGTTTTTCCCTCCGATTTCAACTCTGATCCTATTTTTATGTGAATTAGGACCTATCAAGGAAATTCCATAATTTTTGGAACCTTTCTGGCGAATAATTCGAGCTTGGGAAGACACGCGTCAACCAAGTAAGTAGACATTTCGATTCCCATGAGTAGTACTTGTAGGAACCTCTTGGAATAAGCATGCATGCTACCATACCGATAAACCTAGCTAGCCGAACCTAGCATATGAGTATGAAACCATGGAAATGAAATAATTAAGAAAACAAATGGAATCTAGATATGAACGATTATGTATCTGTTAGATTGAGAATGTGATAACGAATGTATGCATGAGGAGGAAGGGAAACTTGTGAAATCTGCGCTCCGGGTAAAGATGGATGTTATCTTCCCGTTGAGCATGTTTATTAATATTGCATGAACTGTTGCATGTTAACTCCAATGCATGATTGGTTGTGTTATCTTTCTTGTTGAATAGGAAAGAACTACGAGCTTAGACTAGGGCGCTTGAGACTATTTAGGCTAGACAGAACCCTAGATTGGGATACCTCTAGAATACCGTCGATTTAGACCCGCGAAATGATTACTAGCGGATCCAGAACCCAGAATTTCAATACACGACTGGTTTGTGAGACCTTGCACGAGAATCCTAGAGATGAATGAATCCAGGTCTAAGCCACCAAGAGTCTGCCCTAGAAAGACTAGTAGGACACCACGGTAACTGTAGGTAGCCCGCTAGAGTTGAGTAGTGTGGATAGTGTCACTAGAATCAACACTTCTCTCTCTGCTCCAATACCGTACCTTCGAGATAGAGCTCTGATACTAAGATCATTGAGCCAGACAGATCCGGATAGTGTGACAGGTGCCCCGACCTAGTGGTGATAGCTAAGGGGTCTTCTGAACAAGACTCCTAGGCCGTAGAAACCTGTCCCTGAGCGGGGGAACGTGGAACCACGTAGGATAACTTAATAGCTGACCGGCACAGGGGGATCGCAACCCACGATTTTAGTGGATGTATGGTCCCGTGGGAGGGTTGTCAGCTAACCTCCACAGATGATGTTCAGACAGAGTTACTTATTTAGATCCATCCATACGATCCCTCAAATTTACTTGTGAGGTCGTGTCTCACCTCGGGATATTGATCATTCCACTGCATAAGTTGGTCAAGCCTCCTAAGATATAGAAAAGAGAGTTGCAGCTTGATTCGCACTCACTAGAACCCAGAGATAAGACCGTGGATACCTACTAAGATAAGGATGCGAAAAGAGCTTACAAGTAGGTTGCTTACAAAGTATATTTTTATACTCACCCCGTTTTCCCTTTTTTTTTCAGGTACCAGTCGATACAGGGAGGTGTTCGAGAGTTGCACTATCATAGAGATGTGTCGTTCCGGAGTGTCAGTCTGTTTTCATATTTGGAGTCTTTTGTATTTTCTTTTATATTTGTATTTCCCATTTGTAACATTTGACTTTGATTTTATATTTAATTTTGGTGTTCTTGACTTCTTTTTTCTTGTTTTAAATTTTATCGAATTTTTATCTTCAATTTTATTTTCTTTTTAATTTTATTTGTTTTCACTTTTGTCTTTTTAGTCACGATTCGATTTTTTAGAAGCCTAAAAAATCGGAACGTGACAGATTGGTATCAGAGCAGTCGGGTTTTTGATTCTGTAGACTTTTTCCTAGAACAATAGGTCAAGATTTTTATTTCCTAGGATAAAAATAAAAAATGTTAATGCTATTAAATACTAATCATATTTTTAAAAAATTGAAAAAAAAAATTAATAAAATTTTAAGTATTTTTGAAATAAAATGTGATTTAAACTTTTAAAAATTTAAATATATTTTGGAGAGAAAGTATAAAATTTAATGGAATTTGTTTTTGTCGAAACTGCAACAGGCGTGCTAGTCACGTGCGTGAAGAACTTCCCGGAAAGAAGAGGGGTAATGTTGGGGCTTGCGAAGGGGTTCGTGGGTCTAAGCGGAGCAATCATGACACAACTTTACACCGCCATTTACGGCGACGATACCAGGTCGCTAATTCTGCTACTCGGCTGGCTCCCCTCTTTAATCTCTTTGATTTTCATCTCCACCATCAGAGAAATCAAAGCCGTCAAACACCCTAACGAGTTCAGAGTCTTCGTCCACTTCCTCTGCGTCTCCGTCATTCTCGCTCTGTTTCTCGCCGCCTTGATCTTCATCCAGAAACGAATCCGATTCGACCAATCCGCCCACGCCGCCGTCGTCACCGCCATCGCGTCTCTGCTTCTTCTCCCCTTGTTAATCGCCATTAGAGAAGAAATCGTTCTATGGAATCTCAACAAACGGACGATCGGGATTCACCAGCCGCAAACATCCCCAAATCCTCCTTCTTCTTCCTCCAACAAACCCTCCAGAGGAGAAGACCACACCATTCCTCAAGCCATTTTCAGCGCCGATATGCTCATCTTATGCATCACCATGCTAATCGGCGTCGGCGCTAGCTTGACCGCCATCGACAATCTCCGCCAGATCGGTGAATCCCATGGCTACCCATCTGAAACAATCAACTCATTGATCGTTCTGGTTAGTATTTTCAACTTCGCCGGAAGAATCTTTTCTGGGTTTGTCTCTGACATTTTACTCGAGAAATTCAAATTCCCAAGGCCATTAATGCTCACGCTTGTCCTCTTGGTTTCCTGCATTGGCCATCTTTTGGTAGCCTTCCCCTTCAATGATTCGCTATACATTGCATCCATTGTTATTGGGTTTTCATTGGGCGCTCAAGTCCCATTGCATTTCGCCATGATTTCTGAGCTTTTTGGGCTGAAACATTACTCCACGTTGTTTAATTTTGGCCAATTGTTTTGCCCAATTGGGTCTTATATTCTGAATGTGATGGTCACTGGGAGGCTCTATGATGAGATGGCCAAGGCCTCCGCTGGTATAGGTGGGCTTCATTGCGAAGGCCATTCTTGTTATGAACAGTCGTTCGTAATTTTAGCTGGGTTGACGTTTTTTGTAGCGTTGGTGTCGTTGATTTTGGTGGAGAGGACGAGGGAGTTTTATAGAGGGGATATATACAAGAAGTTTAGAGAAGACATGGAGTCTTTGAAGACAAAAATGGAGTTTTATACTCTCGATGAGAAGAGGACGAGGATTGGCAATTTACTTGTTGACAAACATAGCATTAATATCAAGTCGTGATTTGGGTTAAGTTGGGTTGGATATCGAATTCTTTCAACGTGCACTCGATTTGAACTCAACTGAAGAATGTGGGATGCACCAGTTCCAAATTTGGCAACCTCATTTCTCTGCATCGTAATGAAAATGTAAATGTATAGCCTCGGTGATCTCAGTCTACGATCATTGAAGTTATTTTGTGAATTAAGTTTTGTTCATATAGAGAGCTCGTCTTCTCATTATTAGTTCTTCCTTTTATGAATCTCATCTTAGTTTCCCTTCAACCTGTATATTTGGATTAGGCTAAATTAATAAAAATATTTTGAAAGTTTATACTTTCTCTCAAAATTACACATAAATTTTCAAAAATTTCTATGTAACATCCTTGAACTTAAACAAATCTAAAAAATAAGTTTACGGTTAGTTTTTTTTATTTTAAAAATATTTTTAAATTTTTAATAGTATTTTAAAAATACCCTTTACTCATGAAGTTTTAAAAATAGCAAACACCATTTACGGTCAATATAATATATGGATAAAAATCATCTATCACACCTCATAAGTTATCTCGGACAGTGTATTGTAGTACTGACAATAAAAGTATTTTCGAACTTTTTAAAATGTTGGTGTTTTAGGGAGGTTTTTTTAAAAAGTTTAAAGGTTTTTTTAAATTTTGAAAATTGAAGAGTATTTTTTAAATACTTTTAAAAGTTAAATATTATTTTTGAAACAAAGTGTGACGCCTTAGATTTCTACCTAGCCTTAAGTCGTTTCTGTATATATAACGTAATCATTTTATACGAAAATAATTATTTGAAACTTCATCATAAAACATTGTTATTAACTTACGTGTTCGAAAATGTCTTTAAAACAACATAATGAAATACTAAATAAATAAACATTAAAAGTAAAAACACTCTATTCTAACCCAAAGTCTAAGAAATTAAATACAAATATCCTATGTATGTGTCGTGCTCTCCACTTACGATGTCATCGTCAACCGTACAAGGGTGTCTTGTCTTTACATGAAGTAGAAATAATACATAACTTGAGTATTTTAAGGAATATAAGTGGTCCACAATTGGGGTTAGATGCATGAGTGGGACTTGTGATTTAAATCTGTATTCTCTTTGGCGACTATCCTAAACAGGTAATTGGATGTGTATTTACTATTCTACACACGCCCCCACACGTGCGAGTATAGACCTATCAGTTGGTTCGCACACCTCCTAGACCTCTTTCCTGGTCGGATTGGTCGGATTAGCATTCTTTGGTGCTGTTATCGAACACACAGTAGGAATAGTGATCATTGCAGCATTATGATAAAATAGTAATCGTTTTCCTGTCTCATAACGTACGCGTCCATACCATCGTAAAATGGGAGATTCCCCAATGCATGTAATATAGAATGATGCACGAGGTCCCAATATTCTTATTCATTGAATCATGTATAACAACCTCTTCCATTTTCCTTTATTTCATATCAATTTACCACATAGCCTTTAAGACATATATCGGGGTTGAATGTCGTATCATTCATATCATGCACATAACATATCTTTCAACATATCATATTATATCATAGCGCGTATCATTTCATAAAGCATGTCACAACATGTATTATATCGTCAAACGTGTTACACCATAACATATATCATATCATCAGCACATCACATCATAACACGTTCATAACATTAACATATCATATCGCAGAAATATCATAGTTATATCATTTTATAAACATATCATAGTTTTTCATAAACACATCTTAGTCATATAATCTACAAACATTTTACATATATCAAGCATATGACACGTGCAAAACCATGAGCCACGTGTCATCATACAAGCATCAACTTCTAACCATGTCGATAATAAGACCACTTACTTGGTTGGCCATAACCAATGTTTTATCTAATTCCAAATTTGTTAGTTCTCACTTATGTCGAACCTTCCCCTATTTTCAATAAAACAATTATAACTTTAGAAATGGATACCAGAAATGTAATAATCAACGGAATCCATTTTGAAACTCACGAAATTTAGAGAGAAAAAAATAGGTAAAATAAATAAATAGAGAAAAGAAAAAAATAGGTAAAATAAATAAATAGAGAAAAGAAAAAAAAAGCCGGCACTTGGGCGAAGCGCCAATGTTCAACTTGTGACGCGCCATTGGAGTGCCTTGTTCGCTTCCATTTTGGCGCTTTTGTTTCAAATTCCGGAGCCTCGTTGAATGCCTGGAGAGCGAGCGACTAGTTGAAAGCCATGGAAATGGATGGTCCGCTAGACTTCGAGTCGGAAGACCCACTCCTCAGTTCCCCTGTTTCTCTCAAGAAGAGGTTTCATTCTCTCCGAAATCACCCAAATCCTTTAGTTCGTGTTTTCTTTTTCATAATTTTGACATGGGTTTCTCTTTTCATTTCTAATTTCATCTGGGTTCTCGTTTCCATACTGTTTTCCATTCAAATTTGTGTTGCAATTCCAATAGTAGCATATTTACTCTATAAAGGAAGCTAAGAAATAGCCGTTCTGCTGATTGTTCTTAGCTCTCTGAGCACCAATGGCCCTNTTACTCTATAAAGGAAGCTAAGAAATAGCCGTTCTGCTGATTCTTCTTAGCTCTCTGAGCACCAATGGCCCTTGATGTCTATATTTTTACCAATTAGGAAAAAGATTATCGGGTTAGATGATCTTCTCACTGATCATTACAAGGATAAATGCAAACTCGTTGAGAAAGAATCTAAACAGGCAAAGAAGAAAAAGAAGTACGATTCAGATGATGAGGACTTTGGCAAAGAGGCTGTGGTGTCCCAAGTTGTTGATGAATGCCAAAATAAGGTAAATTATGCCTGGCGACCAAGAATTATCAGCCTTCTTTCACTAATGATGGGAGAATGTTTTGTGTAGATGAATCAATTGGGAGGTGAGGAAGATACATCCATATGGGGCTTAAACGTTTTTGGAGAACAGGTTTTCGGTTCAACATTACAGCTTCTTATATGCTTTTGATTGTCTAAAATATCTTCATATGAGAGGTCTTCTTTGTGAAGCTGAGTTTCTATGCATGTAAATTGCAGAAACCCCCACCAGCATTACAAAGTCCTGAACTCAAAAATTGCTACCTTTTGCAAACATTCCTGAATAATGAAGTTAACTCTTTGGTGAATCTCACCGTGGAGAAAGGTGTGTATTTCCTTTATGTTTGAGTTCTCCTAATCTCTCCAATCATGTACTAATTTTTTTTTGTAGTTTTTGTTAATTGAGTTATTTTATACCCATCACTATTTTTATCTTGTATAATAAATACTAAAGTTATAGAGTTCAATTTTTGTTTCCTCCACATCTTTGTTATATAAAAAATAGTTGACTAAGGGGTTGATCATGGATTTATAAGTAAGGAATACATCTCCATTGGTATGAGGCTTTTTGGGGAAACAAAAAACAAAGTCATGAGAGATTATGCTCAAAGTCGACAATATCATATCATTGTGAAGAGTTGTGGTTTCTAACATGGTATCAGAATCATGCCCTTAACTTAGCTATGTCAATAGAATCCTCAAATGTCGAATAGAAAAGTTGTGAGCCTCAAAGGTGTAGTCAAAAGTGACTCAAGTGTCCTTTCTTCGAGTGCTCCAGAGAAGGAGTCAAGCCTCAATTAAGGGGAGGCTATTCGAGGGCTCCATAGGTCTTAGGGGAGGCTCTATGGTGTATTTTGTTCGAGGGGAGGATTGTTGAGAATTGTTGGGTGAGAAGTCCCACATCGACTAATTAAGGGGTTGATCATGAGTTTATAAGTAAGGAATACATCTTCACTAGGATGAGGCCTTTTGGGGAAACAAAAAATAAAGCCATGAGAGCTTAGGCTCAAAGTGGACAATATCATACCATTGTGGAGAGTCGTGGTTTCTAACAAGCCTAGGACTCTATCGTTGTTAGTAAATATAGCTTGAATTGGTTTGGTTGAGCAGAGTACAAATAAACATATGTATTAATTACGGCTCTTGGAGTTCCCTTTCGCAACTATTTCTGGATTTTGTCACTAAAACTTTGTGCTAAGATAATATTGTTTTAAAGATAAGTGCTAAGATAATATGGTTGTTTGTTGAATTTTCCTTTTCCTTCTTTAGATGGTATCATACTATTTCAGGTAATGGGGACTCTGTTTGGTTCCTTAAAGCTCTCTGGTAGATTTACTCTGAAAGTTAATGCAATAAAGGACTTGAGGGCCTGATGTGGAGGTTCAGAAGTCCATTTCTTTGCATGAGAGTTGTTGCTTAGGAGGCTACATTATATTATCTATAAATTCAAAGAAGCCACCTTTCCTTGTCTCTGTTATCGTAAGTGCATCCTTTGAGAGAAGGCAAGCGAAGACTTGCACTGTATTATGATACTCTGTTGTAACAGCTCAAACCCACCGCTAATAGATATAGTCTTCTTTGGATTTTTCTTTTTAGGCTTTCCTTCAAAGTTTTTAAAACGCGTCTGCTAGGAAGAGGTTTCCACTCCCTTATAAAAAAATGTTTCGTTCTCCTTTCCAACTGATGTGGGATCTCAGGGCCCAACGTCCTTGTTGGTACCCGTTCTCTTCTCCAATCAATGTGGAACCTCCCAATCCACCCTCCTTCGAGGTCCAACGTCCTTGTTGGCACACTGCCTCATGTCCACCCCCCCCCCCTTCGGGGCTTAGCCACCTCGCTGGCACATCGCCCAATGTCTGCCTCTAATACCATTTGTAATAGCTCAAGTCCACCGCTAGCAGATATTGTCCTCTTTGGGCTTTTCCTTTCGGGTTTCCCTTCAAGGTTTTTAAAACGCGTCTGCTAGGGAGAGATTTCTACGCTCTTATAAAGAATGCTTCGTTCTCTTCTCCAACCGATGTGAGATCTCATAACTGTCCTCTGAGAGTGAAGTCGTGGGAGAATTTTTAAGAGATGCTTAGATTCTCATGGGAGCCGTACTTTTGGTTGAAAGAAATTTCGAATGATCTTTGGCCCTTCGTTTTTTTTCTAGAAAGAACAGGAAAAAATGATAAAGAAGTCCCCCATCTTATGGGTCAGTTGTAGAAAAAGTCGAGGAAATAGAGTAATTGTCTTGCAGTTCTGCTTTTTATTAACACTCATCTATAATTTATCCAATACTTTTGTAATGCTCCTTAGTTATATCCATTCTTATAGAATTTCATTCATTTTCATACAAAATAGAAGAAAAGAAAGGAAAACCATGATGTTTCTTAAACTCTAAAGCCTATCAAAAACTAATTAAATAAGTTACTGATAATATTTATTTGATATGTTCTTACAGGTGAAGCTTTCCTTGAAGGTTTATTGGTAAACGGTTGGCTTTCAACGCTCGTTTCTGTGACGAATCGTGTAGAAAAACCTCTTGCCATATGGACTTTCAATTTAAGTGAGTTCATCTATTGTTTCAGTCATGTTTATGGAACTCCAAACAGTATCATTACTTCTTTTTTATATGTTTATTTTGATATTTCAGTGTTATATTCATCAAGAGAAGAACTAAGTACATCTGCTTGTGATTTCTGGAGGGATATCATGTTAACAACAAATGAGGTCTCTCTTTTTCCTTTGACCACATGGTTTTTATTTATTTTCGTTTTATCAATTTCGAGGCTTATCTATAATTCTTAACAAGGTAAATCAACAGCATCTCCGAATCGAGTGGTTTCCAACCTATGCTCAGTTAGGAGAAGCTCTTGAGACTTATGGATATAGATTTGAATGCTCATT
>NW_019646481.1:0-8901 GCF_002806865.2 Cucurbita pepo subsp. pepo
CCTGACCTACACCTTTTCCTGATTGAGCTCGGTAAAGCGGCAAAAAACAAATGACTCACTAAGCGTAAATGGAAACTCTTTCCCCTCGGCTGATTGATCAGATCCTTTCTTTCACAGTAAAGTAAACAAGGTCGCTTGCTTCGCTCCTTCCCCGGAACCGAGGTTACAGTCTTTGTTTGAAAGAAGGGAGGAAGTGTTGAAAGGAAAGACTCCGGATCCTCCTTCTCCTCGTTCTCCTACTGATTGAACAGTAAAGGCCTTTAAAGACCATTTCTTATTTAGTGTCTACTTACTTTCCCGGTAAAAAGGGCTGTTTCACTCTTGAACAAGGGAAAGAAAGACTCAAGATTAACGATCAATAACTCCGGCTCCTTTGACTGAGTAAATGAATTAGCAGCTTTCGCTCGGTGAATAAGAAGAGTTTACAGTCTTTGTTGAATAAAGGGAAAGACTCTTCTCAAGAAGAATTAGACTGAAGCAAGACAATAAAGAGTAAATGAATTAGTTACTTCACCCGGAATCAGGCAGGAAGGAAAGAGAGAGAAGCTCATTCACCTCTACAACTATTGGTCGAGCGGCTTCTCTCCTGCACCTGAACCTATCGTATTTCTTCTTTCTCCTGTCTGACTGAACCTTCACCTTCTTTCACGAGGTAAATAGGTTAAAGCATCTTCTGTTACTTTACGGTCTCGAATCTGTTCTTGAACTCAAACACAAGGGGTAAATAGGCTTGTCTCCTTCAATCCTTCTTGAACGAACTGTAAACAAAGCCGAAACTCAAGATAGATTCATTCTCCCTCCCGAACTCTTTCATTCACCTATCCTACTAATAAATAGCCTTTACAGTTCAATAAATCAGGGAAACTAAGCCGAAAGATGAATTATGCTGAACCTTCACCTTTACAGAAAAGAAAAGAAGAAGAAGAAACCGAAAAAGAGCTAGCTACTGAACCTACTCGTTCAATCAAAGAGATAGTGAACCCTGACCCTTGCCATGAGAGTTAATTCATATTAAATCCTGTAAATGAAGAGAAGCTCAATCACCTTTACAGTCTATCAGCTTTTGCCTTCCCTTCCATTGCCTGAACCGATATGACCTGACTGACCGGATTGTGAGTTATTCAACCACTGTAACCAAAGAATCAACAAGATTCTCCTTTTCCAATATTACCTTCCCCTATCCCGAACCTTTATCATTCTCCTGAACGAACTACTGAACCCTCACCTCGGCTTCTTTACTTCTGCTTGAAAGACTCTGAAAATGCAAGAAAGAGACTGAACTACTGAACGAACTCTGAGACTCTCCTGTAATGTAAGAAACAAGCAAGAATGATCCGGAACCCTCTTTCACTCTGTCTGAGTCTTCGCTCCCTCACCTCGTAAACTTGGTTTCACAATTTCATTTCCTGAACCTCCTCTGTCGGTTTCACAATTTCATTTCCTGCCCCTGTCGGTTGAACAATTCCATTGCCTAAACCTATATTCATTCAATCCTTTGTTACCTTATTAATTAACTGTAAACGAAGAGAAAGAGAAGCTAAATTACCTTTACAGTTCAAGAAGAAATGAAGGGGTAAGAAAGATGAATTTCCCTTTACAGAAAGAGAATGAAAGAAGGAGAAGCTCATTAACCTTCACCGATATGACCTGACTAACCAGATTGAACTGGAAACTCCTTGACTCGCATATTCGCTCCTTCCCATGAACCTATCGGTTTCACAATTCCTTTTCCTTCACCTCGTAAACTCGGTTTCAAAATTCCATTTCCTTCACCTCTACAACTATCATCAGGTCAAGCTCCAGAACAGGAAGTCAAGACTATCGAAGAATCAATTCGACTTAACTGTAAGTAAATCCGAAAGATTCCTTCTTTCACTCTTGAACTCGGTCTCGCTGTTTCACCCCTCATAAACTCGGTTTCACAATTCCATTTCCTGCCCCTCTCCTTTCCAGTCGAGCTTCTTCACCCCTCTCCCTCGCGGTCGAGCTCTTTCACCCCTCGGCTTCGCCCCTTTCTTATTCATTATCCGATATTCCTTCACTATTCTTGAACAAGGTTATGTAGAACAGAAGTCAATCCTCAACTGACGATTAATGAGAGTTCACTGTCAGTCAAGACTGAAGATTCATTCTACTTCTTTCATGAACTACTGAAGGAACCTTCTTTCCCTCTTGAATTGAACAAGGTCGGTCGGTCAAGCTCTGGGTTTGACTATCTCTTTTCTTTTCAAAGACTGTAAACAAAGCCGAAACTCAAGAAGATTCCTTTACCTTCACCTTCCGATTCATTTGACTCAACAGTCAGTCAATCCTCAACCTCAACCCTTTGTTATTACCTAATTGAACTGTAAAGCCGAAACTCAAGATGAAAGTTCCCCAGCTCTTGCTTGATCCTCTGCCTTCTTGTCCTTATCTATTGATTCTTGAACGGTAAACTCAATCAATCACTACTTACTCAACCTCAACCCTTTTACTGAACCTGATTGAACTGTAAACAAGGTGTGTCTCAAATTTGTTCTCTTTCTCCTATTTCACTTCTACTGTAACCAAGGAAAGAAATAAATCATTATGAAATCCTGAACCTCTTTCTTCTTTGACTATTTTACGGTCTCATTGCTTGGCTCCTCTCAAAAAGCATTACTTACTTACTTTACTGGCGAGTCAATTCTCTCCTGATTTCACTCCTTCAAAAGCGGGGGTGGGTTGGTTACCTTCTGTCTGTCTTAGCCTGAACTCTTCCCCCTGAACTGTAAGAAAGGAAAGACTAACGATTCATTCTAAAGAGAAAGTCAAGACTATCGATTAATGGAGAGTTTACAGTCTTTGTTTGAAGGGAGACTGAAGCAAGACAAGATGAATTACAGGAAGGAAAGAAAGAGAAGCGACTGAACCTATAGGTCTGTCTCATTGCTTCGCCCATTCATTCACCTATTTATTCTGGAACTGTAAACAAGGTCAAGCTAGAAGAAGAACCTGAGCCATTACCTATTTATTCAAAAGGTAAAGCAGCGTCTTCATTTACTTACTCATTAACTTCTCCCTATTTTTTCTTTCATCTTCCGGACTGCTATCTTTTATCCTTGAACTTATACAGGAGGAGGTGTTTGTTTGTTTGGTTCTTGATCCTGTCCCTGATTGAACGAAGAGTAAACAAAGACGAAAGCTTATGAATGAGACTGAACCGGAAGGGCTGAGGAAGACTCAAGATTCATTCTAGTTTACGAACTGAACAACCTATTTACCTTCTTTCACGAGGTAAGGCAGCTAATCTAATTCATGGACTCGCCCTGAACCTATACCTATTGATTCATTCTTGAACAGTAAACTCATTCACCTTCTTTCACTCAAACACAAGGTAAGGTAAGTAAAGGGGCTGTATGAAAGGTCAAGCTCATTCTTTATAGGTCTCATTGCTTCGCTTCGCTCCTGAACCCATTTATTCAAAGACTCGGTAAATAGAATAGAAAGAAAGATGAAGGATTCTTTACAGTTCAAGAATAGGGAGAACCAAACTTAAGAGCTCCTTCCGCGATATGCCCTTCCCTGAACTTGACAGTCGAGCTACTTACTCCTATTTCTTCTTGATCCCTTTCTTTACAGGAAAGAAAAGAAAAGAGATGAAACGGAACTCCGGAACCTGACCCTGCCCCTTTCGTAAACTCGTTTGGTTGAACAATTCCATTGCTGATCCTTTATGACCTGATCTGATGGAACTGTAAACTAAGACTCTCCGATGACTGAGACGTAACAGGAAAGAAAGAGAAGTAGTGAATGAAACCCCCTTGTTTACAGTTGAGTAAAGAAAAGATAAGAGAATTGAAAGACTGAAGCAAGAGAAGATTCATTCTCCAGATTTCACTCTTCAACTCGGTAAAGCTATTTGAATGAGACTTTACAGTAAGGAAAGACGAAAGAGAAAGATTAATGAAAGTGAACTACTACACCTGACGAAAAGATAGAGATGAATGAAACTGAACCCCGGAACCTCTCCAACTCGTCTTCGCTCCTCTCTCTCTGTCTTAGCCTTTGCTAGCTTTGTTTTATTCCCTTCTTTCACAGTAACCGAGGTAAATAGGTGTTTAGCATCTTCTGGTATCCTTACTGCTTTCTTATACAGGAAGAGGTGTGTGTTTGTTTGTTTCTTTCTCCTTCACCTGATTGAACTGTAAACAAGGTAGCTGCTCTCACTACTTATTCAGCTTTGCCTTTGACTGATTGAACTCGGTAAACTCATTCACCTATTTATTCAAACACGAGGTAAATAGAAGGGAGGGAGTCGAGTAAGCTAATTCATTGATTGAAGAAGAAAATGAAAGATGAATGATCCTGCCCCTGAACCTTTAATGATCCTGAACAGTCAGTCAATCCTCAACTCAAGATGAAACCGAAAACCTGAACCTTCTTGCTTGAACTGCTACTGCTCAAGATCCTTTCTTTCACTTACTCTCCTCTCCGGTAAAGCTGCTAATTCATTTACTGAGACTCTCCTGTAAAGACTAAAGATTCATTCTCCTCAACCTTAAACCTTAGACTGATTGAACTCGGCGAGGTAAAGCAGCTTAGCTTCTCTCCTTCTTATTCTTTCACCTATTTATTCCAACACAAGGTAAAGCATATATATTCAGTAGCTCTTTGATTGAACTCACTCTTTTACTCATTCTCTCTTCACAGTAAATAAACTCGGGAAAGAAGGATTTGCTCATTCACCTGCCCCGAAACCTCTGCTTCCTTCATTATCCTCAACCTCTTCCCTTCCCCTTTGATGATATTCCCTGACCTGATGGAACTCCTCTCCTTTACAGTCTCGCTGCAGAGCTCCTTCACCGATATTCCCTCTTTCTTCTTTCACTCTGTAAACTCCTGTACTGATTGAAGAAAGATGCATTCTCCTTCACCTCTACAACTCGGTCTCTTCTCTTTCTCCTTTCCTTATTCTCCTCTTTGACTCTCTATTCTGTTCGCTCTTTCTCTTTTCTTTACAGGTGGAGTTTGTTTGTTGGATTCTTGCCGGTCTTTCTTTACTTAGATTGCCTCAGCGGAAAGATTCTAATTATAAGCAAATCTGATTGGTTTAGACTTTTCTACTATGTTCCTGGAGTGACTTCTAGTCTTTCTTTCACTAGAGCCGCTACCCCCTTGACTTAACCAAAGATAGAATTATTGACTGAGGGTAGGAGATTTAGACTCTGTTACTGGGCTTCCTTCGTCTCAGCAGTATTTACTTCTTCGATTGTATGATTTATGGCCTAAACTTATAGATCAAAGGCAAATCTTTCTTCGTCAATGTCCCTGTCCGGAAGTGGAGTCTGATGTTAGGAAAACAGTAAATTAAGAGCTCTATTTTGGTGCATTCATTCCGTACTTAGAACTTAGAAGTAGAAAGGCTTTGTTTTGTGTGCACGCCTTTCTGAATGAGTTGCAGTCCTGGCGGAAATGGAACTAGGGTTAGCTTCAAGCTACTTCTGACTAAATCCCATAGAATCTCTTCCCATGCTCTAATAATCAAATCTAAGAAAATCAGCCTGTACTGTAATTAACTTAATCTTCCCCTCGTTAATCTGATCTGGCAGCAAATCAGTCTAAAGCCGCGGATTCTCACTTTTGAGTTATAAGCTAAGCTAGCATCAAAATTCTTATCTCATCAAATTCCTTCATCTGTTAAATGTTAAAGGAGCCAAGGAAGTCTTATACAGCAAGTAGTTATAAGAGAAGGCGAACCATCAATCACCACGACGGGAGAAAGAGCAGCGAGGGAGACATAGGCTTAAGTTAGACCTTGAGGCTAAGTCAATAGGGTAGTCATTCATTAGGTATGTATCTAACCAACCACTATCTGGGGTATATGGTCTATCAAGTCGTCTAGGGTGCAGTTAAAGAGCAGCTACAAAGCTATAATTCTTAAGCATCTAACTGGAATAAGTTAGAATCTTGCTATTCTTGTCCAAGAGCCCGTGCTGAGAATTAGAAGGCATTAGTCAGACTTCAGGGACTAGCTTATTTTGTTTTAAGAGATTCCCAGGGAAGATACTACAGAATCTTATCCTTCGGACTAAGTTGTAATTGAGCTGTAGTCCTTAACTAAATTAATTCACACTGATGAAGGTGCAATTCGGGCTGTCTGTATTATCCAATTTCTCTTCCTTCATCATCAAAAGTAGGCCAAGAACAGAATTGAAGATGATACTGATGACGAAATAACAGTCTTTGAGGCAGGGAGATTCATTCCTCTTAAATCAATCAGGAAGCAAAGAAGTACCAATGGCCGCTGAGCTCATTAGCCCTTAATGCATCTGATTGGGGAGCACTCCGAGCGGAGAAGTCTAATTTTGCTCGAACTTCCCGTCCTATGAAAGCGAGCTAGTAGTATGATTTAGTTAGACGTCCGTACTGTGATGGAGAAGCAGACAGAGATCCCCTTTTCATAGTTAGTTCTATTTTTCTTACACGTCCCCCGACCTGAGATGATTGAGAAGAGGCTTAAAGCCGGGGATAAGTATTGATCTTTCTTTTCTCTCCGATTCCTTTTTCGAGATTGAGTTAGACGTCTGACCTGATACAGAGAATAAAGCCACTTTTTCTACTGGTATTAATGAGTAAGTTGCTTGTTGTTGGATGATCTACATTCTGCCCTCTGATAAAGGCCTGACGCTTAGTTCGCTAAGATCGAATGTGTGAGCTGGAGAAGCTGCAAACTCAAACTATTGAGATTTAGTAGTAGCTGAGGATCTAGAGATTCGAAGAACCGTAACCTAAAAGATCTAAAACATCAAGGAGTTGACCTTCGGCTGAAAGCCTTATCTTCAATATCTATTCCCAATCCCTCAATAGTTGACTTTTTCTGAACCAGGAGGCAGTAAGACTGAGTACCGCTTCAGGAGAGATAGAGATGTGGATTAGGCCCTTACCTGATAATGTCTTCCAACAGGGAATAAGCCGAAACCGAAGAAGACAGACTGAGTTCACTCATTCGCATGTGTCACACGTCCGGAGTAGTGATGTATTGACTTTAACTCGATCTATTTCGTGATTGGATGAGTGTTCTATGGGGGTTCTTAGGCAGGCCTTATTAAGAAGTCAGAGTGGAGCGCTATTCCTTAGTTTCAAACCGACCTTGATTCAGGGCTAGGCAGTAAGTCAGGAATAAAGCAACTCTAAAAGCTAAGGCAGGCGTGAAAGCATCCTACTATATCTATTTTATTGCCATCCGAAAACGAAGAGCCGGAGATTCAGACCTATGAATGTAACTTGAGTTGCCGGAAGTCATAAAAAGGCCTAATTATTGATTATATGTCGACCTTTTCGAACTCTTAGACAATCCCTAACTTTAGGGAAGAAAGGATGGAAGATTGACAGTTAGTAGTTGCCTTTGAGTTAGCGAGGATGCTGCATTACAGAGATTAAGAAAGAAGTCTTTTCACACCAGGGACTTAGTGAGGAAAGAATCGGCCTTTTCAGGCTCTATAGGCTCCAATCTCACTTTCTCTTTCGCTCAGCCCCTATCCCGTAGGAACATTAGGAGCATAGTGAGCAAATAGAGTAGGCTATTAGCCAAATGATGATCTTCTAAATCCCATTGGCATAAAGCCCTTTGAAGGTAGTCTTCTTTTCACTTATCAGTAACAGGGAAAATCGCTTTGAAAGGAAAGGCCAATTCCCTGCCTATTCCGATCAGATTCATTCTCTAAATGAACCGATCCGGGGGATGAATGATTACCTTAACTGGTAGTTCAAGAAGTCAGGATTCTAAAGTCTATTTAGATGTAGAAGAACGTAGAAGACTTAGTGGCTTAAGGATGCTTTCAGGTTCGATTTTCAGGCTAAGCACTACGATCCCGACCTTCCGGCAAGCAAGTCAGAAAGGGAAGAGAGTTTTGAATTTCCACTTCTTCACCAGATTGAAAAGGCGGGGAGTAAGGAAGAATCAGTCTTACAGCTTTCGCTCGGAGAATAAGTTCAGATTTAGATTCCAATACCATATGCCCTTATCTTCTCTCGGAATAAGATTTCAAGTCAAGTCAGAAAGAAAGTCCTGCTTGCAGAAAGATTCAGTCTAATACATTGGCATAATGCACGGGAAATGCTACTACGAAAGTTTCGATCGGACTAATCCTCTCTCTTCCCCCGTCCGGTGCAATGAGCAATCGTCACTGATGAAATGAAATATATAGAATATGTGCAGTT
Organism: Cucurbita pepo subsp. pepo; assembly: GCF_002806865.2. Taxonomy (NCBI): domain Eukaryota; kingdom Viridiplantae; phylum Streptophyta; class Magnoliopsida; order Cucurbitales; family Cucurbitaceae; genus Cucurbita; species Cucurbita pepo. The sequence goes on from NW_019646481.1 coordinate 8,182, forward strand.
GTATCAGCGGTCTATTCATAAGTTGCAGTTGAGAAGGAAGTTCAACTTAGGGGGCCTAAAAAAGATCATATCAAGGACTTCCTTTTAGTATTGACTTTAGCTTTAGTGGAGCCTTTTTCAGATATGGTAGGCTTTTCAGTCTTATACAGACAGGATGTAGTTAGAAAATAAGTCGGAGATTGATCTTTCTATTGCTCTTGCAAGAAAATCCTTACTTAGATGGAGAATCAAGCATGAGCTCATTTGTCGTTCGGGTCTTCACCTACAGCAACAGAGAAGGCGGCATCCTCTGCTTCAAGAAAGAAGGAAGAAGTATGAATCTTGATCTTTTTGTACCAGCTCTTATTGATGAATGATCATCACCGTATATCTGTAGATGTGCAGATACCAAGAGAGGCAGAGGCTAAGGCAAATGCCGACCTAATCCAAGGCTATTGTTGACCTATTTATTTGGTGTAGAAACTTCTAGACTTTGTGCCGTTCATTCCTTTCAGTTTGATACCTAAGTAAGTCGGTCAGAAATGCAACTAAAAAAACCTATAATAGTGTTGAGGGGGCCGAAAGAAAGTCATAGATTCCCTTCCGGCTGATCTTCCTAAGCCCTTAGTAAGTTTGACTGATGCTAGTCCATGGGAAGGAAGTTATTAGGTTTGAAAGTCAGTCTGACTGAAGAAATGCCTTGGAAGAGATTCTTATCCTTGATCAGAATTAAGTTGTGAG
>NW_019646481.1:11906-15297 GCF_002806865.2 Cucurbita pepo subsp. pepo
AAAGCTAAGGCAGGCGTGAAAGCATCCTACTATATCTATTTTCTTGCCATCCGAAAATGAAGAGCTGGAGATTCAGACCTATGAATGTAACTTGAGTTGCCGGAAGTCATAAAAAGGCCTAATTATTGATTATATGTCGACCTTTTCGAACTCTTAGACAATCCCTAACTTTAGGGAAGAAAGGATGGAAGATTGACAGTTAGTAGTTGCCTTTGAGTTAGCGAGGATGCTGCATTACAGAGATTAAGAAAGAAGTCTTTTCACACCAGGGACTTAGTGAGGAAAGAATCGGCCTTTTCAGGCTCTATAGGCTCCAATCTCACCTTCTCTTTCGCTCAGCCCCTATCCTGTAGGAACATTAGGAGCATAGTGAGCAAATAGAGTAGGCTATTAGCCAAATGATGATCTTCTCAATCCCATTGGCATAAAGCCCTTTGAAGGTAGTCTTCTTTTCACTTATCAGTAACAGGGAAAATCGCTTTGAAAGGAAAGGCCAATTCCCTGCCTATTCCGATCAGATTCATTCTCTAAATGAACCGATCCGGGGGATGAATGATTACCTTAACTGGTAGTTCAAGAAGTCAGGATTCTAAAGTCTATTTAGATGTAGAAGAACGTAGAAGACTTAGTGGCTTAAGGATGCTTTCAGGTTCGATTTTCAGGCTAAGCACTACGATCCCGACCTTCCGGCAAGCAAGTCAGAAAGGGAAGAGAGTTTTTCATTTCCACTTCTTCACCAGATTGAAAAGGCGGGGAGTAAGGAAGAATCAGTCTTACAGCTTTCGTTCGGAGAATAAGTTCAGATTTAGATTCCAATACCATATGCCCTTATCTTCTCTCGGAATAAGATTTCAAGTCAAGTCAGAAAGAAAGTCCTGCTTGCAGAAAGATTCAGTCTAATACATTGGCATAATGCACGGGAAATGCTACTACGAAAGTTCCGATCGGACTAATCCTCTCTCTTCCCCCGTCTGGTGCAATGAGCAATCGTCACTGACGAAATGAAATATATAGAATATGTGCAGTTGTATCAGCAGTCTACTCATAAGTTGCAGTTGAGAAGGAAGTTCAACTTAGGGGGCCTAAAAAAGATCATATCAAGGACTTCCTTTCAGTATTGACTTTAGCTTTAGTGGAGCCTTTTTCAGATATGGTAGGCTTTTCAGTCTTATACAGACAGGATGTAGTTAGAAAATAAGTCGGAGATTGATCTTTCTATTGCTCTTGCAAGAAAATCCTTACTTAGATGGAGAATCAAGCATGAGCTCATTTGTCGTTCGGGTCTTCACCTACAGCAACAGAGAAGGCGGCATCCTCTGCTTCAAGAAAGAAGGAAGAAGTATGAATCTTGATCTTTTTGTACCAGCTCTTATTGATGAATGATCATCACCGTATATCTGTAGATGTGCAGATACCAAGAGAGGCAGAGGCTAAGGCAAATGCCGACCTAATCCAAGGCTATTGTTGACCTATTTATTTGGTGTAGAAACTTCTAGACTTTGTGCCGTTCATTCCTTTCAGTTTGATACCTAAGTAAGTCGGTCAGAAATGCAACTAAGAAAACCTAAAATAGTGTTGAGGGGGCCGAAAGAAAGTCATAGATTCCCTTCCGGCTGATCTTCCTAAGCCCTTAGTAAGTTTGACTGATGCTAGTCCATGGGAAGGAAGTTATTAGGTTTGAAAGTCAGTCTGACTGAAGAAATGCCTTGGAAGAGATTCTTATCCTTGATCAGAATTAAGTTGTGAGTTCAGGCGCGGGATCTAATTCATTTATTTATTAACTTAAGTCGAGCCGAAGTCAAGGATTTCATTCAAAATCTCAGGAAATGGGAGATTGACTTTCTTCCGGAGAAGGAGAAAGAGCGCCAGTAAAGGTTCTTTGTGTTTTTCGAGTTTTCTTTAATCTTTTGGTTCCGCACAGATTACTCGATCTCTTTAGTTAGGAAAGCCTGACTTCTTTCATTTGCTTTCTTTTGATTCCGAAAATCTGTCTTTCGATTTAGATTTGAGTTAGAGGTCTATACTGAGTGAGATGGAATTACTCTTTCTCTTTCTGTTGCCAAAAAGTCCTTTGAAGGAGAAGGAAGTCACAAGTAAGGAATTTCTTGCATTGGAAGTATGAAATGCAAGCCAATAGTCAAGCATCAAGTCATGATTTTGAGTTATCCGTCCTTAATGTGATGATTGAGAAGCCATAGAAGGGCTTCAAGCACACAACAGAAGGAAAGATAGCCAGAGATTCACTTATTCTTGTTACAATCCTGTCCTTTCCGATTCATTAAAAAAACCTCAAGTTAGAAAGAAAGAAGAATAAAGTCAATAAAAAAGAAATAGTTTCATCATTAGATAATGATTTGAAAAGAGAAAAGTGCTTCAATATTGCATTCTTAGTCAAAAACGAATTTTGTGAAGGGCTTGCTCTTTTTTAGACCTTTGAAAATCAAGATACGAATTAATGGGCTGTTAATTGCCTTAGAGAGTTCCGTTTTTTAAGTCTAATTTATGTATGGTTATAAGATAAGTTACAGGGTCAAAAGTCAAGAAGTTTCAGTTGAAAGCAAAGAGTCTGAATTCGTTCCTGTCTCACTGTCTCAATTGGATGGTTCAGTCCTCTTTCCCTACTGCTTCTTCAAGGAGAACAAAGAACCGTAACTAAGAGGCTGCGAAAACCTTGTCCAACAAATTGTCTTCCATATTTCATTTATTCAAAATACGGGGAATATCTTCAAAAGCTAGGGAATCAATGCCAGACAGTCAGCTTATCTTGAATCGAGAGATGCGTCAGTCTATTATTAAGTTAGAGGAGAGTTCAGTCAGTTTAAAGAATTAAAGAACAACGAAGGAAGTCAGCAGCCAGAGGTAACTCATTCTAATACAAGCCATGCCCTTCTTTCTGACATTTTCTTCTTTCTATCTATTTTGCATTCAAGTCCGAAAGTGGAAAAGTAGTTATCTTTCTACTTAGAAGTTACAGGTGATAACGGAAAGCTAGAACTCTTAGTTCCCGCTCACTTCCGTCTTATATAAGACAGATCAAACCGTAACTCATAATCACTCTAAGACTTATGGGGCTGGCTTGGATCTCTTTTTCCCGGTGAATCAATTCCTGGATCCTTATCTTCTATTCCTACACCCTGGGATTCAATGCCAATAGCCTAAGATTCTTCTTCTTTTCCTACTCCCATTGATGATTCAATGACTATCTCTTCTTATTCCTTTATCTGATGATCTGGGAACATACTAAAGAGGAAGATCCATTAGAAGCGAACTGACTAGAGAATCTGCAACAGATGAGAAAGTGTCATCCTTATAAAGGCATTCTTTTCTCAAGTTCCTGATCTTAGTGGGAAGAAAGTCTTTAAGAAGAATTATAAATAACTAATTTTGCCTT
>NW_019646481.1:18430-22347 GCF_002806865.2 Cucurbita pepo subsp. pepo
AGAAGGAGAAAGAGCGCCAGTAAAGGTTCTTTGTGTTTTTCGAGTTTTCTTTAATCTTTTGGTTCCGCACAGATTACTCGACCTCTTTAGTTAGGAAAGCCGACTTCTTTCATTTGCTTTCTTTTGATTCCGGAAATCTGTCTTTCGATTTAGATTTGAGTTAGAGGTCTATACTGAGTGAAATGGAATTACTCTCTCTCTTTCTGTTGCCAAAAAGTCCTTTGAAGGAGAAGGAAGTCACAAGTAAGGAATTTCTTGCATTGGAAGTATGAAATGCAAGCCAATAGTCAAGCATCAAGTCATGATTTTGAGTTATCCGTCCTTAATGTGATGATTGAGAAGCCATAGAAGGGCTTCAAGCACACAACAGAAGGAAAGATAGCCAAAGATTCACTTATTCTTGTTACAATCATGTCCTTTCCGATTCATTCAAAAACCCTCAAGTTAGAAAGAAAGAAGAATAAAGTCAATAAAAAAGAAATAGTTTCATCATTAGATAATGATTTGAAAAGAGAAAAGTGCTTCAATATTGCATTCTTAGTCAAAAACGAATTTTGTGAAGGGCTTGCTCTTTTTTAGACCTTTGAAAATCAAGATACGAATTAATAAGCTGTTAATTGCCTTAGAGAGTTCCGTTTTTTAAGTCTAATTTATGTATGGTTATAAGATAAGTTACAGGGTCAAAAGTCAAGAAGTTTCAGTTGAAAGCAAAGAGTCTGAATTCGTTCCTGTCTCACTGTCTCAATTGGATGGTTCAGTCCTCTTTCCCTACTGCTTCTTCAAGGAGAACAAAGAACCGTAACTAAGAGGTTGCGAAAACCTTGTCCAACAAATTCTCTTCCATATTTCATTTATTCAAAATACGGGGAATATCTTCAAAAGCTAGGGAATCAATGCCAGACGGTCAGCTTATCTTGAATCAAGAGATGCGTCAGTCTATTATTAAGTTAGAGGAGAGTTCAGTCAGTTTAAAGAATTAAAGAACAACGAAGGAAGTCAGCAGCCAGAGGTAACTCATTCTAATACAAGCCATGCCCTTCTTTCTGACATTTTCTTCTTTCTATCTATTTTGCATTCAAGTCCGGAAGTGGAAAAGTAGTTATCTTTCTACTTAGAAGTTACAGGCGATAACGGAAAGCTAGAACTCTTAGTTCCCGCTCACTTTCGTCTTATATAAGACAGATCAAACCGTAACTCATAATCATTCTAAGACTTATGGGGCTGGCTCGGATCTCTTTTTCCCGGTGAATCAATTCCTGGATCCTTATCTTCTATTCCTGAACCCTGGGATTCAATGCCAATAGCCTAAGATTCTTCTTCTTTTCCTACTCCCGTTGATGATTCAATGACTATGCTCTTCTTATTCCTTTATCTGATGATCTGGGAACATACTAAAGAGGAAGATCCATTAGAAGCGAACTGACTAGAGAATCTGCAACAGATGAGAAAGTGTCATCCTTATAAAGGCATTCTTTTCTCAAGTTCCTGATCTTAGTGGGAAGAAAGTCTTTAAGAAGAATTATAAATAACTCATTTTGCCTTCGTCTCTTCAGAGAAGGAAATTAGTGAGAAAAATGGGAATTTCTTTGATTCATTTAGTGTTTAGTGATCCATTAGAGCTAAAGAGTATAGAAGTTGTTAGTCAAGCAATTAATCTTTTTTCTTTAGTTTTCTTTAATTGATCTTTTCCGTTTTTCATTCAAAATCTTGTAATTGTAAATAAACCGCGTTGTCTGGGAACTCTCACTTTATCGAGGAATAAAAGAAAAAGAAGAAATAGAATGATTTAAAACAGAAATTCAATCCTAAACAAATTCAATCCGAAATCTCAAGGAAAAAAGAATGAAATTCTCAAATGAAAAAAGTCATTCGATTTAGTCATTTAGTTACACGCCGTGAAGGATTGAGAATAAAGCAAGAGTATTACGCAAAGACTTAGAGGAAGTTAGCTCGACCTGTAAGCCTTCGTGAAATACCTTCTGGTGAAAAATGCAAAATCAGTCACTCAGAAGAAATTACCTATTTAGAAACTTGATGTCTAATAAAAGGCCCTACTTAAGCAAGTAAGGTAGTATCAAGCAGCAAAGAAAGAAGCATCAGGAAATCAGTCATAGTTCGAAGTTGGAGCTTAGTCATTCTATACAATCCTGCCTGTCCTGCGCAGAGAGAAGAGAGAAGAACTTTGATGGGCCTCATGAGGACTGAAGAACTTTCTCTTGCTATTTTGGTTCAATCCTTTAGGTGGGAAAGTCAGGTTTTTTCGTCTTAATCTTAAAGCCCCGAGACTTTGCAGAGATTAATCTGTCTATTGGTGTCTATTCCTTTACTGGAGATTTAGAAGTTAGAAATCAGTCTTGACGCCTTACCGGCTATTCCCTATTCCCACTCCTCTGATAAGACAGTAAGGAAGAAAGCCACTGCTGTAAAGGCTAAGGAGGCTGTTTCAGTCTAGTTTTTTAGGACCTCAGCCTTTCATTGGATTGGGTTTCGACTCTTCAGTCAGGAAGATTGCTTTTGACTCGTTCCCCTCATTCAACAGATCCGCTAGGCCATGAAGTTAGAATGAGGTTGGCTGAAAGGGGCCTGTATATCTTCTATTTCTAGTCCCCTGTAATAAGAAGCATAGCATTCCCATTCCATCAATTTAGGGCTATTCCAATACCAAGATAAGGCCTCTTTCTTCTGAATTACTGAATTAGTGGACTGAAGCCATCCCCTATAGAATGATAGAATGAGCTGAGATTCTGTCTTTGATGTTGTGAGACTACCATTTATAGACAGAGATGCTGCCAAGCTGCAAGTCTTCTACCTTAAGTTCGTGACTGATCGAATGAAGTAGGCCCTTCTCCTAATCTTTCAATTCGGTATCATTTGATCAAAACAACAAAGAATCTGGGGAAAAGCCTTGGAATCTCATCCCAGCAAGCCTTAGATTCCATGCCAATACCCTTCTACCCCTATTCATTCTCCTTGTCTCAACGGAAAGTTAGGGAGGCAATTAGATAGAAAGCAAGTATTTCAGACTCGCANTTACCCATATTCATTCTCCTTGTCTCAACGGAAAGTTAGGGAGGCAATACTCTTTTGCGGCTTCTCAATCACACACAGCCTTATCTTTATCACGGGTAAGATAAAAAGAGATGAAGGAACTCGGCCTTCTCAATATCAGGCGGGGTAAGTACATCTGACTCAATCCTGCAAGCTCAATCAGGTACCGGGTAAGGTGAGAAGAGATTATAAGGTTTGACTCTTTGAGTTTTCCCCGAATCCCGGGGTCTAGGCCTAATCCTTCTTAGTTTATTCCTTTCTGAGTCTAAGCCTTCAAACTTGCTTTCTTTAGTTACCTGTGCCTAGGTAGCTTAGTTCTATGTCTCCCTTGGGACTAGTAAGATCAGAGGCGGGAAAAGTCTCAAAAGAGAAAGCGAAATTCCATTCTCACTCTTTTTTCTTTTTACTGACGTCTAAATCAATATAACTCAGAATCTTTGGCTTATCCGAAGATAGCTGGAAAGTGCTAAGTTTTGATTTCCTACTGAGGCTTATTGGTTGTTGTTTTGCACGAGTTCTTCTCAATCTCTTTCTCTTTACTGACGTCTAAATCAATCTAACTCAGAATCAATGAAGGTAATATTAGTTCAGGTTTCACTATCTCTCTCTTATCTTTTTCTTGGTAAATAGGTATTTGTTTGGTTCTTGATCCTGAACCTCGGTCTCGCAGCTTCTCCCCTCTCCTTCTTACTACAATTAGAAATAGAAAGAAAAGAAGAATCAACCTTCACCGGAACAAAAACATGAGAGGAAATTCATACTCAATCCCGAGCCTTTATCAATCTGCTGAAACTGAACCTATACAATATTACCTGACCTTCAATCACCTATTGATTCTTGAACGGTAAACACGACTTATGAATGAGACA
>NW_019646481.1:23707-25393 GCF_002806865.2 Cucurbita pepo subsp. pepo
AACTCAGAATCACTGAAGGTAATATTAGTTCAGGTTTCACTATCTCTCTCTTATCTTTTTCTTGGTAAATAGGTATTTGTTTGGTTCTTGATCCTGAACCTCGGTCTCGCAGCTTCTCCCCTCTCCTTCTTACTACAATTAAAAATAGAAAGAAAAGAAGAATCAACCTTCACCGGAACAAAAACATGAGAGGAAATTCATACTCAATCCCGAGCCTTTATCAATCTGCTGAAACTGAACCTATACAATATTACCTGACCTTCAATCACCTATTGATTCTTGAACGGTAAACACGACTTATGAATGAGACAGAACAGTAAGGAAAGAAGAAACTCAAGATTATTGATCCGTTATTTACAGTTCAAGAAAGAAGAGAGAGGAAAGACAATTGATTGAAGAAGAAAAAGAAAGTGTTGAAAGGAAAGACTCAAGCTCAAACCAGGACTATAATAACCACGAGGTCAAGCTATTTGCATTCTCCTGAACCAGAACCGATATGACCTTCCCCTAAAGCCGCTGCAGCTAATGAATGAATTTACGCTCCTGTAAGAAAGAAAGAAAGATGAATGAGACTCAACCTCAACCCTGAGCTACTAAGCCGGAACCTTCTTGCTTGAACTGCTTGCTCTTTCTCCTTCCCCTATTGATTCAAAGACGAGGTAAATGGGTTCAGTAGCTAATGAATTTAATATCACTGAACCTTGAAACACAGTAAACAAGGTCGGTCGCTTGGCTCCTCTTTATTCTTGAATTCTTTGACTCGGGAGGTAAACGAAATAACTACTAAACGAACCAGATTGAACGAGGGAAACTCAATCACTTTCAGAACCTTTACTGTAAAGAAAAGAAAATCAGACTCAACCTCAAACCTTTGACTGGTAGAAGAAAATGAAAGATGAATTAGATAGAGTTTACGAACTGAACTCAATCACCTGTCCTAGCTACTTACTCCTATTAATTCTCATTCACTCCTTTTCCTATTTATGAACTGTAAACAAAGACGAAAGATTCATTCTCTTGAACTCGTTATTCTTTCACTATTTTACGGTCTCGTTGGCGCCTCTCTGTCTAAGCCGAGCTAGCTTTAGCTTTCTTTGTTTTATTCCTTTCTTGAACTGTAAGAGAAGAAGAAGAATCAGAGAAAGAAAGAGTTCACTCCTCTATTTTATGTCTCACAGCTTCGTTCCTCTCCCCTATTTACCTTATCTTATTCATTCAATCCAGAACCTCTCTAACTCGGTAAAGTGGCTTCTTCGCTTCCTTCGCCCATTCACCTATTTATTCTTTCTTTAACTGTAAACAAGAAACAAGAATGATCCTGAACTACTGAACTTGTCCCTGATTTCACTCTTTCACTCGGTCTCGCAGCTTCGCGCCTTAGCTTTGGTTTAAGACTCAATCACCTATCCTTCCCTTAGCTTTGGTTTAAGACTCAATCACCTAGCCTTAGCTTAGCTTTGGTTTATGAATACCTCTTTTGCAAATGAACACTTCATTGATTTCAAAAGATACTTTATACAACTGTTCTAATAAACAAGAGATGGATATTAGATTTCTTTTCATTCCAGGAACAAAAAGTACATTATCTAATATAATGAATCTATCTCCAAAAAACAACTTTAAATTTCCTACTGATCTTGCTGAGACAACCTCTCCTGTTCCAACCCTGAGTGTTATCTCGCCGTC
>NW_019646481.1:26445-36957 GCF_002806865.2 Cucurbita pepo subsp. pepo
CTAACTAGTTCCTCCCCTTTCCTTTCATGGAGACTTTCTTTTTGGGGACCCGGACCATCATTGTTTGTTTGAGTTATCTACTCCCTTCTCTGAAGAATCAACATAGGAAAATCATTCCACTGAGGGGGCTTGAGGTAGTCTTCTAAAATGAGGGTACCACTTTTCTATTTAATAATTTCAATGTGAATAGAGAATGAACCATACATATTCTTGGAAGATCAGACAGAGCCTCGAGTCTGAAAAGGGGTTACACTAAATTGTTCTCTGATATGCTTTCTAGGAGCAACTCTCAGTCTGAGAACAACCCTTTTTTTCTTTGGTGAGTAAAGGCAAGCAGAACAAGACTTTGTTGGAGCACCATACTCACATACTCTCCCTTCGGTGTGCATGCTACCCGCATAGCTGAAGATTAGGTCTGATACGAGAGAGAGAAAGCATGTAGAAGTTGCCTGACTCACTTAGTTAGGTGTAATTGCCGGAATCGTCTTAGAACACCCATTATTAGAAGTGTACATCCCTTGTCTCTTTACGAAGGGGGATTGGAAACTAAGCTCTCCAAAGAAAGAGGCAATGGAATTGTGAGACCCGGAGGGCGAAGAGGTGAAACCGCGCGACCAAAGGGAGAGGCCCTGTACTAGAAAGAGTTAGAAACCGAAATGGGCCAACCACATCCTACACGTAAGACCGAAAGAGTGAAGTCAAGCTAGACTAGATCTTACCCTCTTTACCTATTGTAATCCGAACGTACATGGTTTGTGTACATCCCGGTTTTCCAGTTTTAGTAGCCCTCGTAACCATAACCCCATGGATTTTGAAGCACTCCACCACGAATAAGACCTAATCCTTTTTCTGACTTTTTGATCATGATGTGAAAGTGAAACTCGCCCTGTGGTCCTCATTTTCTAAGGAACTCTCTCAATCACACACAAGCAGTGAACAGAATTCCAGACCTCATCATCATCCTTTCTATGTGAAGAGATGTTAGAGAACTTTGTTGAAGCGTCAAGTCGTAGATTGTTTACCTGAGAATCCATTCATTCCATTTCCAGATAAATGTAGCCTTGACCTAAGAATGATATGAGTGAGTTAAGGAACTTCTTTAAAACTAACTATTGCTATTGGTAACAAAGAGTCTTTAGGCCCTGACTCTGCTTATCTCTCTAGATGCTTGCTGCATTACCGGTCTTAGGACTTGACTTTTTTGACAAAAGCAAGTAACCTGGTAATAGTAATAAAAGAAGAAGATGCTCTGTTTTCACGAATCCAACTGAGATAGTGGCAAGATCATGACTATTTAAGCCAATGAGATTATTAGCTCAGACACTATTCTATTCATAGTTGTTGATCTATAGGGATAGGGTAATTCGCCTAAACATGGCATGTCTGACTGATTGACAGAAGTAAGTAGGCAAGTCTGGGACTTTCGAATAAGAACTTCTTTCTCAACTCCCGGTTGTACGGATTGGATTCGCCAGATGCTCAGACTCGGTCTTCAATTAGCTACCATCAAAGCCTCCTTCCTTAGCTTTTGCAGTGCTTCGCAGCAGTCATATTGAAATATAGGCTTGTGAGATCTCCCACGCTGACTAGAGCTTATTTAGGATTCCCTGACCCTCTTGATTTAGATTCTTACGTGGGACTTTCAAAAAGAGAACCCGGCTGACAGACAGTATTACCTTACCGGAACAAAAACATGAGAGGAAATTCAATCAATAAGCTCTCCTTCCTGAACAGTAAACAAAGAAAGACTATTCTGGAAACACTCGGGAAACCTTTGTCTGTATGGTCTCATTGCTGAGCTCACTCATTCGCCTACGCTATTCTTGTCTGTCTCATTGCTTCACTCCTCTCACTACTGAACCAGACCTAACCTTTTCTTCTACTCTATTTATTACCAGATGTAAACTCGGGAAAGCTCCTTCTCACTGATTCCCCTATTCATTGTTGGAAGGAAAGAGGAAACAAGAAGAAATGAAGACGTTGCTTTTCCAGCCGAAAGCAAGAAACCTGAACCTATCCTTTAACTGTTTTCAAGAAAGAGTAAATTAATGAAGAGGCTACTAAACCTAGAACCCTGACAAGAAAGAAGAAGAATCAGATATTATATTCCTTTACAGGGGAGGAAATGAATGAAAGAAAGATCAGCTCCGGAACTCAATCACCTGTCCCCGGTTCATTGTCTCACTGCTGGCTTCTTTCCGATTCCTTCTTAACTGCTTCGGAACAGTAAGGAAAGCCGAAACAAGAATAAATGAAGACGCTATTGTTGAACCCGAACCTCTATTGTCGAAACCTTATACTCAATCACCTTTACTGACTAGAGAGTCAATGAATTAGCTTAACTCCTTTACAGAGAAAGAAGAAATGAAGCAAGACAAGCTTACTTAATGAGAGTGAACCTATCTTTACCGTTCAAGAAGAAATGAAGGGAGAAGAAGAATGAGCTACTGAACAATCAAACACTCTTTCACTCGTTAAAAGCCAAAGAGAAAGGGGAAAGAACACCCGGACTGTCTACTCTTCTCTTATGTGTGTGGCCATGGGCTTTCCCTTCTGTAAAGTCTATAAGGATTCTATATAAGGATCAAGTCTGGGCTAAGCACCTTTGGGTCCCCCTCTTAGTTCAATTTCGCTCGAAAGAAATGGTAATCTGTCTTCCCTTCATTTTTCATTCACTTATATTCTCTTTTTCTTCGATTCCTTTCCATTAAGGTAGGTATATATAGACTAAATCGGAATTCATCAGATATGAAGAAAACCAACCACTTATAGGACTGCGATAACGTCCATATGAAAGGCTACGTATGAGTTTCTCAACGATAGGTATTACTTTCATTCAATACGTATCTTTTCGTTACACTCATTCAGTCTCACTGCCAGAGCTCGTTCGCCTCTACAACTCGGTCTCAGAATTCCATTGCCTCGAAAGGAAGCCAACGCTAATTTCCATGTTTAGAGTGGAACACTAGAAAGAATGAAAACCTAGACCAGTAGTACTAGCGAGGGAGAGACCACTGATAATTCACCAATGGGGACTATGAAAAGAAAAGCAGTTTAGCGCCTTTTTTCAAACTCCCTATCGAAAGTGTCCATTAAGACAATATTGAATAAGACCCTGAAACCCTTAAGACAAAGTCAATCTCAGCACAAGAGCCTCAACCAGTCATACAACTTTTGTTAGGCGAAATTATGGAAGATAGGTACGAAGCAAGGGATGTAAGCTAGCCTTGCTCTTAGCTCTTACGATAGGTAGTACCTTACTCGCTTACTATAAGTTTCATGTTCCTGGATTGATCGAATGTAGTGCACATCTTCTTAGGTGAAATTGGCTTGGTGTTCAGTGTGGGCTGTCTCCCCTATCAAAAAATAGTCAGAGTAAAGAGAAGGAAAGGGGGTGGAGGAATTGGTCGACTCATCAGGCTCACCGGTGAGGAGAAGACGAAACTCTCCATTTTACCCGGCATGATAAGCCCCGTCACCTCTCTGTCTCCAGCCATCATTCTATTCTTAGATAATCCAAGCAGCAGTTCCACCAACAACTAGCATCTATTAGTTAAGGTTAAGTGGTTGGGGTACGGTACGCAGAAGCATAGGGAGTGATAGCAGCAATTGATCCTGATCTGGTTTTCTCAAGACCAAGAGCATTCCTACCTACGGGATTTAGATTAAGAACAACCAATGGTGGAGGCAGTTGATCTTAATCAGCTAATTAAGAATTACAAGACAGGCTATACTAAGGAGTGAAAGGAAGGCAAAGATGTGGAGGCTAATATGATGGCACAATCCTGGAAAGCAAAGACAAGCCAATATGGACAGCGGTAACGGGAGTTCGAGTAAAAGGCTGGCTTGTAGTACGAAGGTAGGAGTAGGAGAGGCGGGTAAGGAAGGAAGGAGTTCTTTCTTTTTTTCTTTTTAGAGTAGGAAGGCAAAGTAGCTGAATCATCTGCAAGCTGGACACTGACTAAGCGCAATGCTCGGAAATCATAAACTGGGAAAGCGTGAACTAAATTCAAGCTTGCTTGGCATGAAGTACGCATTCAGTTAATGGCATTTAGGTTTGTCATGCTTTGGAATCTAGTTCATAAGTGAGCATGAAGCTTTGGCTCTGTCAGTCATATCTTTCTTATCTCCCTCTCGAGACAAAGAATAAAAGAATATAAGGGGGGTGGAAGTTGACTATTCCCAACAGGCGAATTTGTGTGGATCTATTATAGCAAAGAGGTTCAGTATGCAAAAAACTTGGGTTACAAGGTTGGAGATTCTGATTTGAAAAGTGTTCTAGTCCTTTTCTCAAAATGTATCTCATCACTGCAAGTAGACAAAAATCTAATCAATCTAAGAAGAAAGGTGCCGAAGCTATGTCTTATATATAATTCTTCTTCTTATGAACGCACTATACTATATGGGAGATTGATGGATTAGGTATTAATCCAGAAAGTAGAGTAACTGAGATAAGATATACGCACTATAGAGAGATTTGCGGAATTGCTAAAGAGTCAATCTTTCTTCGATATTAAGAATCTGGGCGATCATTACTTTTGACTTATAAGATAAAGACTGATGATGTTAACGACATTGACTGGAATCCCCCTACCTAGAATTAGCTGTTCAAATGTCGGCTGCTATTACAGCTTATTCATATGTAGAAGTCCATTTTCAGAGAAAACTCTTACTGAATACTATTACTATACTGATTCAGCTGTTCCAGTAAGTCCAATACCTGAAGAAGAGCTTTCATCGACTGAATTGGGAAAATGAAAGAGAGAGTATAAAGTAGATACTGGTTACTTCTTAGCACCTAAATCCTATCTATTAGTGACTCAAAATGATGATATACTTCTACTTAAACACAAAGGTCCAGCTAAAGACTTAGTAAGCGGTGAGTGGTATCAATCAAAATACAATGAACCCAACCAGAGTGAAGTAATTCGACATAGGCGTAATTTCTTTGTTGATAGAAAAAAAGCAAATTAGTTTGAAAAAAGATATGAATATCAATCTTGGAATCAAAATGGATAGAAAAAGAGATCCAGTCTATGATCAGAATCTGATTGTTGTTAATACTCAAGCTCAATCAAGAAATAACAGACTTATGTGGGTGGGTCTAATTAACAAACTGAAATAGGTAGGATGAACTGAAAGAAAAAGAAGATAGAGACGAAAAGACAATTCCGACTCCCCACAGTATAAATTCTATAAACTAAAACGTAATAGGAATAATCAGAATAATAGAAGAAGAACCAATAAAAGGTGACTACTAATATTAGATTAGATACCTAATACAGAATACAGAGAAAAAATGTATCAAATTGCTTGATTTTGCTTTCTATTTTATATAATACTAATATGAGACAAGCGCTTTATTCTAGTCGTGGGAAGGATTCCTCCATTAGATCTCGCCTGAAGAAGGAGGAGATTTCTTTGCCCTTGACAAATAATCTTTACTACCTTTGAGAGCGGGCCCCTGAACAAATGTGCAGCAGATGATTTCGCTGCAGTTATTCCTCCACTTACTTCTTCTTGGCATCAAAGAAAGCTGCCCTTTATTCCTTGCATCAACAAGGCAATCCCGCATAAAGAAAGGCTACTGACTTGGCTGATTCAACAAGGAGGGAGGCATCCATTCAAACAGCTCCCATTCCTATGTTGACACAAAGAAAAAGGAGGGAGGGGGCTTTCTTTCTATCCATTACTTTGAATAATCATAAAGGCTTACTAAACCAGCAAGATATGAGTCATAAAGATCACATCTCCTTGAAGTACAGCAGAGGAAACCTTCTCGTTGCTGATCCTGCAAGAACCGCTACCGCCACCGACTCTATCTTAACGTCTATCTTAACGACCGGTAAAAGCCCTCTTTCTAGGATATGTCACTGCTCGGGGAGGAATTCATTCTTCTCCAAATCACCTCTTCCTTTATTTCAATTTGAGAAAGAAGTCAATTTATCCAGATTCAAGTTAACCTAATAGTTAATAGTGCAGCGGATTCTGTAAGATAGAAGGAATTTGATTGACATCCCAATGAGAAATGAGAAAGAATTTGATATATATAAAGGATTTAATCCAGTCTCAAGCCAACTTTCTTTACCGGATCTTGAGAGGTCTGCCCGTCCGGTGAGAGAATCCACTTATTAAATCCTTTCCAATAAAACTTCGTTAGAATTGTACTGCAGGGATTTGGTCAAAAGCAACTTTATAGCAGCTTTCCATGCTTATGACACTTCCTATGATTGATTCCTTACTATAGAAAACAAATATAACATTTTAGTCACCAGATAAATAAGACTTTGAGATTGATCTTTAGTCATATTCATTCATGTTAAAGTCATGGGTTATCCGGTAGTCTTCTTTTCAGAGTATATGCTACCCTGGTATTCCACTATATTAACTCATAGAAAGTGAAGCGTATAGTTAGATTCTTGATTTTGGTAAAAGCGGGGCAACCACATTTCTTTCTTCTTGCTCACTATACCTTGACTATCATGTTTGCAACACTATTGTTGGTATCCGTAGAGCTGGAAGAGAGAACCTGCCTCAGATCTACTCTTTTTTTGAGGAACTGAGTAAACGGCCCTCTAAACGAAATTCGGTAGAACTACATTCGGGTCTGATACCAATACTATTTCCATCATTACTATAACCAACCTTAGAAGATCTCATTTTTGATCTTGAGTAGGTTATGTAGGCACTCGGCCCTACTCGGGGATAGCAATTGGAAATGGCGGGCTCGACCTTTGACCAAAAATCAAATTAATGAATGAAACAGCTGACGGCGGCGGCGTCAAGGGATTGCTATACCAGCGCAGCCAGACCAGATTCTATAATGAATTGAATAACGAAAAGCTAACGAACTTAAGGAAGAACACCCAGTTAATGCATAAATTTCCTTAAGGATCGCAGTGTAATAGCGACTAGCGGACCCACCCCCCCGCAGTCAAAATCATTATCCCTTGGAATTTCCATCTTCGAGTTCTTCTGGAAGACCTCAAGTCACGGCTTCCCACCCAGTCTTAGTGGAATCGCTTAAGTATTAAAAGAGCTAGTCAATTAGTTCAGTCTTATTATTCCGGCAGTCACTTAGTGCGTCTTCCTTTTAATCAATGGAAAATACAAGACAATAAAAAACATAGTTCTATTATGTTTATCTTACAGACTTGAAAGTCAAATCAAATAGAAAAGAAGATTATTCTCAAAATGAGCTTAATCAGCAGACTTCCCAGCGCCAACAGGAGCCTGCAAATTCAAGATCTATTATTCCTAATAATCTGACTCTTAGTTCGTTAGGGGTCAAAATGAGAGGCCATCATAACAAGCCTATGATGAGGAGTAAAGTCTTCTCTACTCATACCCTTCCTGGAACTGATAGCATCTCCCTCCCCTCTGAATGAATTGCTGCTGGATTTGAGACCGGCACGAGTTGGTCATACAAGTTGCTCAGCTAAGCCCTTCACAGGTGATGCATCAACATCTTGTAGTCAATCTCATTCCACAATTCCTTCCTCCATTATTCTTAGGATATCTTTTTTGGGACCAAATCCCTCTCTCAGAGATAGGTAGAAGTTTTCATAATATCTATGAAATGATAGATTTGTTAAATATTAGATCTACGCCTATGTAGAAGATAATCGTGTGTCAGAAGAATTCTTTGATGCGGCTGAGTAATTCTCTTCAAGTGAAAAGGCATCATTGGTAGGCGGACAAGCGAGCATTCCTGTGGCATTGGGAATAGGTAATCGCAGTGAATCGGGCAATTCGTTAAAGGATATCCGTATAATGACTACCTTTTCTGAAACCATACCGCTCCTCTCCCTCTTGGTCTCGTGGCTTCGTTCGCTCCTGCACCTATATGGTTTCGTTGCTTCGCTCCTCTCCCTCTTGGTCGAGTGGCTTTCGCTCCTCATTTTGATTCTGGTAAAGGGTGGGAATCAGTCCACGAATGAGTTCCTTCTTTAAAATCTCTCCGGTTTACACCAAGGCATAGTAGCTTGTTTATGTCTGATTAACCTCAAGGCGCCTTTTAGAGAAAACAGGGTGATCACGCACGCATCCATATAACTCTGTCTTCTTGCTCACTGCTCAAGGGCCTTATGGCTCTGATACACTCCCCCATTTCTTGCCGATCTTGATTTGCAGCTGCAGGGGGGGACCATCTGGAATTATGAATTAGAAAGTCGCTACTTTTTCACTTTGACATTTTTGGGAACACACCAGACTCCCCTATGATTCACCATACATACCTTTACACTATAGAACCGATAGGCAGCCAAGAGTCATACCAGAGAGATGTATTGGTTCCATTGCCAACATCATGTATAATAAATATCTCTTATAGCCAACTCTCTCAACACCTGTCAAACTTTCCTACAAACCCAGCTACCATTATTTGGTGGGTTTAATACACCAACAAAATGCTCCTATTTTTGAGAAGCATTCTATGTATATCCTAAATAGCTGCACCAATCAAGCACCTTCTTTTCATTTCAAATAAATAGGTAAAGGGCCAAGCTACATTCCCTTTGAACCATATCAGGACCTGACCATAAGAACCTTCTGCAGATCTTCTTATCAATTGTCTTCAAATCAAAACTCAAACCGGCACTGGCAGTATGAACACAGTACTCAAGTAAACACTTTCATGCTAAGGAGGGCACCCTGAACGAACCTGTTGTACAGCATATTAGACGGCTTTTCCAGTCCATCTCTATACTCTAGCTTTGATTCTCTCAATTAGAGTAGAGGCAAACAATCACTAACTGAGAGACTGGCAATCCCAGGTACTTCATTGGCATTTTACCTTCATTGAAGCCAAGTAGATTTTCAATATTTCACTTTGCAGCATCAGACAGAAAGATCTCCATAGTAGATTGGACTCTTGGATATGCAGTAAGAACAGAAAGATTTTGGAATTCTTTTAAGCATTGATTGACCACAGCAAATCCTTCTCACGAACTAGAGATTTAGCAATCAACGGAGTGGCTTTCGCTCCTCTCCCTCTTGGTCGAGTTGCTTTCGCTCCTCTCGCTATGGTTCGAGCAGCTTTCGCTCGTTCGCCTCGTAAACTCGGTCTCACAGCTTTCGCTCCTTGGTTTATTGTCTATCGACACCTTTTTCTTTTGAATTCATTGATAGAGCTTTTGGAGCAGATGTAAAGCACTAGATTCTTCAACGAGTACCAAGAAGAAATTCATTCACCAGACTCAGAGAAGAAAACAGAACAAAAAGAGTCTTGGCTTAAGCCCAGCCGCCTTCGGGAATTCATCGGGAGGAAGAGCCTCAAGGGCGCCATATTCTAGGAGCCCAAACTATGTGATTGAATAAATCCTCCTACATCAGTTGCGGGTCGAGGACTACAGAACCTTTGACTTTATACCGGAACCAAAGCTTAATGAGAGAGTGAGAGTTTACAGTTAAAGAAGAAAAGGAAAGACATGAAAGAAAGAAAGAAAGACAAGATGAAACAAAAGAAGAATGAGACTGAACAGGAAGGGCTGAAGAAGAAGAAAATGAAACATTAAATATCCTGAACCTATTTCTTCTTTCAATTCATGAAATCAGGGAGACGAAAGCAAGATTAACGATCCTTTGTTGGATTTCAATAATCGGCTAGGGAAATCCTTTCTTTTCGGTGAGAGGAAATTGTCGACGGGAGGTTGTTGGAAGAAAAATAAAATAAAATGCGTAAAATAACAGAGAGAAGAACTGAACTGCGCTTAAAATCAGGTTGGGAAATCTTCTGAACAGATTTCCTATTAAAATATAACCTATACTAAAAATGGCTGGAGAGTGGCCAACTGATGTGCCACTTCCTATAAAATTGCCGTCAAAGAATTCGCTAATCCATTCGACGTGTTTGTCAAATGGTCAAACGGAGAATTAATGTAAACGTGTGAATCTAAATAAGGAAAAACTCAGGTTTTATCTAACAATCTCTTCCTAAAACTTGTGTTATATCTACCTTATTTCGTTTGAACTCTGTTTTGAGCCCCTATGGCTCGGTGTCCCTGGTGGCATGTCCTCCAGACTCCACGTCTTGTTTGGCCGCCTCTTCTTCGAGTTGGCGTGCCGCCAGTCCAGGTGGTTCACCTCTTTCTAATAGGTCTTCCATCTTCCGGTACCAGGCCGAGAAGTTGACTGGTTGCTCTATCTTCAGCTTTAGGATGTAAAGACAGTTTGCCGTGCACTGAACTTGCGTGAGCAACCGTCGTCGATCATCGCGGATCCTAAGTCGCCCGCGTTTGATGGAAATGTGGCAGCCGGCCTTATCGAGTTGATCCAGGCTCACAATATTAGCCTTGAGTCTCGGGATGATGTAGACGCCGGTCAGCTTGTGATGATTGCCTCCCTTGCCGACGAATAGGGTGGTGCCGTGCCCTTCGATCTCGACGACGGAGCCGTCGCTGAATTTCACCATCCCGTAAATCCCCAAGTCAAGCTCGGAGAACGCAGACTTGACCCCAGTCATATGGTTTGTTGCCCCCGTGTCGAGGACCCATCGCCGGTGCTCTTGCTGCT
>NW_019646481.1:37239-49514 GCF_002806865.2 Cucurbita pepo subsp. pepo
GGAGCTCTTCCTCGGGTTCGACGCTCACCGGAGCAGTTATGCCGTCGTCGATTACCTCTGTGGATTTGGGGAGCTCTTCCTCGGGTTCGACGCTCACCGGAGCAGTTATGCCGTCGTCGATTACCTCTGTGGATTTGGGGAGCTCTTTCTCGAGAGTAGGGAGGTCAGGTAGGACTGATGCAGTCACCATGAAAAGGGTCGGCTCATCCTCTCCTCGTATTGAGCCACATGGGCCTTCTCGGCCGTCTCTCCTTGTTCTTGAGCTTGCTCCAGCAATTCTTGCTTAGGTGACCTCTCTTCCCATAGTACGAGCACTGGATTGGCCCGTCATCAGTCGACTCCTCCTTCTTTTGATCCGCATCTTTCCCGCGCATGTGCCCGTGGGACATCCATGGCTTCTTATCGCCTTTGCGGCTGGAGGAGGACCCGTTGCTCTCGCCGATGTTGTCGCAGAGCTTTAGGCCCCTCCGTGAGGAGTAGACAGCCCTCCGAGGGTGGTGATGCTGTTGGCGAGCCCCGTGATCCGCATTGAAAAATCATCGACGAATTCGCCACCGTCCTTAAAGCGGATCTTCGAGAGCTCCGCAGTTGCTCGATGTTGGATTCCCGCACTCGCTGTACACCGACCCGACGAGATTTGATTCACTCCAAAGCCGATTGTGCGGTGCGCTTGGTGGAAAGAAACGCCAGCATCTCTGGGGGCAAAGATCGTAATATATGGCGGCGAACGCCAGCATCTCGATTGTTTCTCCTTCCTCTGGCTCGACAACGTGCCATAACCCTTGCGCCTTATAGGTTGACGGGCATCAACAAGGCCCACTCATTGTAGTTGGACCTTGTTAACATCGGGTACTGAACGACGGCGGTCGTTGTCTCCCTGATCACTCTCTCAACGACAACTCGACGCCTGTCATCAGGGCGTCGGCCTCTTCGTGGTGGGGTGATGGAGATGCCGGCACATGACGGCAGCGTGGAGGAGTGAGCGAGCCTGCTCGAGATGGACCTCACGATGTGCTTATTTTCGCACTTTGCATTTTCTTCTACTCGAACCTGAGACCTGTGTGTTGTTAGGTCGACACTCTAACCACTTGAGCTATTCAACTTGATTGTTGATAGGTTGGCTCTTCTGTGATGGTATACTACCGATCGCTTCAACGAGGCTCTGATACCACTTGTTGGATTTCAATAATCGGCCAGCGAAATCCTTTCTTTTCGGTGAGAGGAAATTGTCGACAGGAGGTTGTTGGAAGAAAAATAAAATAAAATGCGTAAAATAACAGAGAGAAGGACTGAAAGTTTGACTGCGCTTAAAATCAGGTTGTGAAATCTTTTGAACAGATTTCCTATTTAAATATAACCTATCCTAAAAATGGCTGGAGAGTGGCCAACTGAATCTGTGCCACTTCCTACAAAATTGTCGTCAAAGAATTCGCTAATTCATTCGACGTGTTTGTCAAATGGTCAAACGGAGAATTAATGTAAACGTGTGAATCTAAATAAGAAAAAACTCAGGTTTTATCTAACATCCTTCACAGTGTTTGAAGGGAGAGGAAAGCCGAAAGATGAATGGAATGAGAGTTTACAGTCTTTGAATAAATGAAGACGCTACTGAACCTGAACCGATACGACCTTCTTTCACTCTAAAGCTATTATGGATGATCCAGAACAAGAGAGTCAATGAATGAGCTACTTCGCCTTCACCGGAACCTATTTCTTCATTCTCCAGAACCTCTGAACCTTATACTCCACTCTATTATATTACCTGATTGTGATTGAACAGGGTAAACAGGACGGACGGACTATTCTTTCACGGTAAACTACTGAATCTATTGATTGATTCTTTCTCATGAACCTGGACCTGTAAAGACCAACAATCAAATATTTTGTATCCACCATAGGGGTCAAAGTTCGTAAGAGGTTTTTCCCTCGGTAAAGCAGTTTCAAGAAAAGAAATTCTATCCAGCATAGGGGTCAAAGTTCGTAATCGCTTTTTCCCTCGGTAAAGCTTTTGAAAGCTAATAAATTCTATCCCCATATAACTGTCAAAGTTCGTAAGAGGTTTTCCCTCGGTAAAGCTTTTGAAAGAAAAGATTTTCTATCCCCATATAACTGTAAAACATTAAAAGAGGTTTTTCCCTCGGTAAAGCTTTTGAAAGAAAAGATTTTCTATCCTCCCCCCTATTTTTGGGGATAAAATAGATGCTTTACCCTGATTTCCCTCGGGAACTCTACTGTAAACACGAAAAAAACTAGAATGATCCTATCTATCCCCTATTTTTAGGGATAAAAGTCTATCTTTACCCTGATTTCCCTCGGTAACTTTCCTGTAAACACTCAAAAAACAGGAATTCTCCTATCCTCCCCCCTATTTTGAGGGATCAAACTCTATCTCTCCCTTATTTTTTTTGATTAAAATCCCGATATCTCTCCCTTAATAAGTCAAGACGATCGATTCATGAGAGTGAACTGTCAGTCAATCCTCACTATTCTTTCTTTCACTTCTCTTTCTCCTTCCTTATTCATTATTTCTTTTCTCTTCTCCTTCTTTAACTCTTTTCCTTAACTCCTTTTCCTTGGCTGATCTGTCTTATCTTATCTTTCGGCCGAAGGTTGTTTTTTGTCTTGTTTTATAGTGGAATGGTCGGGTTTAGTAATGCCATCCCTTGCGCTAGACTGATTAGGCTGAAGCAAAGGGCGTGGTAAGAACTAAATAGAAGGATCAATCTTTTCACTCTCCCCTTCAGTCGGGAATTTACCTACTAGACTAGCCAGCCCTTCTATCGCTGAAAGATAAACATCAAAGCCAAACTACACTATAGAATAGGCAGGCATTTAATCACACTGCTACTTCCTCCGAGAGGGCGGGCAGTTTCAAACCTTGTTAGTTTCATTTCTTCCAATGCTTGCAACTCCGGGTAAGAATCAAAAATAGGATGCGCTGGTCTTGGAACCTTCGCCATCTCAATCTTAGGATGCTTTTTAGCAGCTCTACCAAAGGTAATGAGACTTTAACACTAACAGCTAGCCCCGGGAGAATACAGCTTGCTTCTAACTTCAGTCTGGTTACCTATTTCACCGGTTAGGATCGTAAGTCAATCTAATAACTATAATGACTAGCGCTCAACTGCTACTGAATCAACAATCTCCTCAACGGCTACTAGACCTGACCTTCTAGCTTTCCTTTATCTTTAAATAGTAGTCTTTCTAATAAATAGTAGTATCTAGTATAATAGTAGTCTTTTGTCCAACGTCTTTGTTGTTGCCTTTATTCCCCGGCTTTCGGGTAAGAGATTTGTCGGATAAACTATCTAATTCCTCATAATTCTCTTCTATTCTAAAGCCAGTCAGTCTGATATTCTGATATTTACCCTTGTGACTTAATAACTTTACTTGACTTTCTAACCTCCTGCTGTATCAAAATCTGACTTGCAGTTTTCAGCTCTTTTTTGGGCTTCTATCAAAAGGCACAGTCTAAGCTAGATAATGGATCATCTTTCATTTGACGTCATTTCATTCTTCCCAGACCTACTTTAACTTAGAAAGAGAACTACATAATGGATCATCTTTCATTAGACGTCATTTCATTCTTCCCAGACCTGCTGTAACTTAGAAAGAGAACTACCAGACTTCCAATAGTTTTGGGGGTGACTAGATGCTTTCCTTGCTGCCTGATCTGTTGAAAGAGGGGAGCATGGATTTCGTCTAGGGACTGGGAACTGATTAATGGGAATCGTATGGAGAATAGCCTGAGGATCTTCTCTTACTCTCAATGGCCTTTCTTTCCTACCTTCTCTGATTCATCAGGGTAACCCAAGCGTAAAAAGCCGGCAATTACTTCTACTTCTAATTCGTAAGCTAAAAGACCAGCAACTTAGTCAAATAGGGCGAGAAATCCTCAACTGACGGGTTAAGCTAGGGTACTTGGTACTTGGTATAGGCTGTCATAGCTCCTCTCCCTCTGATAATGGATCATCTTCGTCAATATGTTCCTAGGAATAGGCTGAATGACTGATTTTTCTTACTTGCATCCAGATCTTCCAATGCTAAATCAACTGTGAAAGAAAGATTTCCTCCATAAGGCATAAGGATAGTTTGAGCCTAAGCCTTTAGAGTGATTTGCTTTCATTAGTCACCTAGATAATCGATTTAGCTTTCTGAGCCTACATGAGATGAGGCTGCTTTATCCGGCTCAGGAGATTTCTTTCATTAGTCAATGATTGAGGAATCAACACCTCTTTCATTATATGCTTGCTATTTCGGTTGAGGCAGATGACTTCGTGACAAAAGACCTTGATTCGAAACAGAAGGAAAAAGCAGCTATCCAGGCACACAAACGAAGGCTCCTCGCATTAATCTGATTTCTCAGTCTTTTCAATCAAATACAAATAGTTCCTCTTAAAAGCCTAGTCAATCCGTCTGACTGAAAATACCTTTGAATTTACCCTCCTATCTGTCTGTCTTGACTTCAGTCGATCCGTGAATGCCATATCTGAAGTACAGGATTTCTCTCATTCTATTGTTCTTGCTTACCGGGTCTTCCCCAAAACCAATTGATAGAGTTAACCCTTGGCCGAAAGCTAGGTCTGATCATCCCGCCTAGTCCCCTAGATGAAGCGGGAGGAAGGAAAGAAGTCGATCTATTGCTCTTGTTGTTGCTTTCCCGAAAGAATTACTAAGATGAAGTACAAAAGCCAGGAAAGAAGAGTCGTTCACTCTTTCTCTTTTGGTTCAAAGCCTGAAGCACTAGTAATTAATCAGGCTTACGGGCGGCTGGTAATTCCTAAGTCTCATACCGACTTAATGCCTCTACAAGCAAGATAAGAAGCTGGGTAGATCTTTACTGCTGCAAGATCGGAATCGTAACTAAACAAAGGAGTGAAACAGTAGTAGAATCAGATTCTTTGGCATTTTTCCGTTCAATTCAATTACAGGAAGAGATGACCTCAGGCAGCTAAACTGGCTAGCCTTATTTCTATTTTGAATGGAAAAGCACACTTCTCTTATTTCTACTATTATCCTACCGCCCAGATACTGAGACTAATGGAAAACCCTATACATACTTACTAGCCCCTAAAAAAAGACTACACAGAAAAGAGGTATCGACCTCCCAGCTAGAACAAATACCTTTTGTTGACGTACTTACAAGGTCCTAGAAAACGAGATAAGCCTAAAGGGGAAAGACCATAAAGCAGCAACTCAAGCTAGATCTCAGATATCCTGAATAAGCAATGAATCCATCCCACTGGAAATACGTAAACTCGTCGTCAAGCAATTTCAGTTTCTTTCCCAGATCACTTTACCCTACTATATCCTTAGTGAATAAAAGCAAAGTCAGGGAAGTCATAAATGCGAGATTACGACAGAGATTTCCTGAAAGACTATTAGCCCATAGACTAGCTCAATTTTTCCACAAAAAATCTCTCTCCGACTGTTAGGAACGAGAAGGTTGAACACTAACCATTTCACAATCTCTTTCTCTGGACAGCAAATTAGAGACTATAGGCGATCTTCGGCTAAGAAATAATCAAGTCGAGAATCAATTACGTACATTACGTACATAGAGAAGTTTCATCTCAAAGCCTAAGAGATTCCAACCCGGGATATTGAAAAGTCAGTCTCTTCTTACTATCTATAATAGAAAATATGAAGAAGCAGAAAGCAAGTCTGAATCTGGTTCAAGCGCTTAAAGCATCAGATCGGGGAGGAAAAGCCACCTGATAATAAAAGAAGTTAACCTTTGCTCTCTTTCCAGATGCTGAAATTCCTCTTTCTAGTACAATCCCTTCAGCCTACCTAACTAAGAGGCAGTTGAAAGCAAGTCAAGTAAGGCAGTCTCAAGCCCTTTGATGATCCTTTTCTTCCTTTCCTTTCTGGCCGGGACATTCCCAAAAGTCAAAGTCAAAATGATTGATTCTCTGACTCAACATGCTAAAGGCCTGAAGCCTAATGAAGTAGCAATCCCAGGATAAATGCCATTGAAAGCAACCGTACTTCTATTGAATTACCAAACTATAGCACAAAGAAGAAGGAAAAACCCTATCTTGACGCCTTTTCTCCGATTTGACTAGTCCTCTCTCAGGTTCTGTGGTCAGTCTGACTGAAAAAGTAGCAACTAAGAGATTCTTCTCACTACTTTCTTTTGAGGAAATGAAAATGAAATAGGTAGGCTATAACGGAGTCTGATCGGATTAGTTCAATCTCTAATCCATGTTCCTATTGAATCCTCCACTTCTGAGGCTAAGCCAGATCTGACTTTTTTCCTATGAACCAGAAGTCAAGTTAGGATCCGTCAGCCTGGAAAGGTAGAAATAACTAGCCTAAGTCATCAGTCCTAATAAGCGGTTTCGAAAGCCTGATATTCAATTCCCGCCACTTCCCCGAGTTCATTCAAAACGTATGGATTTATTCTCAATCTCCTCAAGGTAGCCTGAGGCCTTATAACCTTATAAAGAGAAGCAGGATCAAAACAAGAGTCACTCAGGAATCAAGTCTAAAGGATTATGGTTCTTCAACCTTCTTCCCCGGTGATGAAATTCCTAATTTAGTTGGCTTTCCCGGGAAGGGGGGCAGAGCCTGAAAGCATCCTAAGACTAAAGACCGCAGCTCTTCAGTCCATTCTTGAAGTTGAAAGCAGGAGAAGCAAGTCATCTTCTACCTCTGACTAAGTTGCAGTCTAATAGTCAGTCAAAGTCTTCGTGAAATCCCATCTAGCTGAAGCAAAGCGAAATCCAGAGTTTACTTCAGGTGAGGTGGACAAGGCAAATGCCGACCTGACTGAAGAAGCCCGAAATATGTATTTAGATTATGATTTGACACGCCGTACCTGAGACATAGAAAGCCGAGGAGAAGTCAGTCTCTTTAGTTATGGAAGCTGGAGCATTGAGAACTCTGAAGCCGGAGCAAGTTCTTCCATTATCTATTATCAGTGATACTCCATCCAGTACTTAGCTTGAGAAGTCTGCCGCATAGTAATAAGTAGTTACAAGCCAGGCAGGTAAATGGGCTTGCTCTTTGATTTGAAAGGATAATCCGATCCTGTAGCAGTTATAGGAGAAGGAGTAGCATCGAATCTTTACGATTCTTCACTGCACTCGTCTATAGAGGAAATAGAATCCTTATGGTTTTCGGAGATTCACTTTGCCTTCACTGACTATGACTCAATGGAAAACCCTGTTTTCGAAGTTAATGGGGGAAATTACACATTCTTACCTAAAGCCTAAAGAGGAATGCAAATTGCCTAAAAGCACAACGGAAATCCAGTCTCTCTATTGAGCTCAAACCTCCGATGAACCCTTAACTGAGGAAAGCAAGCGTAAGAAAGAAGAAAAGAACCCTTGGCCTAAAGTCCGGGAAAAAGCTAGCATGATTGTAGCAATCCCCGAAGCAAGGAAATCAGTCTGAGTGCCTTCCTTTATTCCCCAGAGAACTAGTCCTCGAACTATAGACAAGAAAGAGCATCCATCACGAACTCGAAAGAGCTAGCCTGAGCATCCTACTATTGAGATTTATAGGCTTTAAAGCCAGTCAAAAAGCAAGCAGCAAGCAACCTAGTTTGATTGACTTACGAAGGCAGAGAAAAACAACTCATGGAATGAGTCATTCAAGCTGTATAAGCTGTAGGATCAAGCTTTCTTTCAAACACCCTCTCTCTGTTCACGTCCGTTGGTCTATAATTGATATCGAGAGATTCTTTTAGTGGGTCCCATAGACCTTTAGTCTTTATGGACTTCCTAAAGCTATAGAATCCCGCCCGTAAGATATATATAGAATGAAGTATGGGACTACCTATTTGCAATCCCTGCTGGAGACATAGAAGCAGGATCAAATCAGTCATTATCTTTCTATTTCAGTACTTTTAGTTACTTTCCCGGAGAAAAAACGTCAGTCTGACTGACGAAATGCCTTAACTATTTCTCATTCAGTTTGGATGAGTGTTCTAAGAGCTAATGAATTTCAGTCTTTAACTCGCCGGACAGCAAATCAGATCTATCTGACTGTAGACAGAAAAGAACCTTTGATAACAAGTCTTTCTATTTATTGACTTACAGGGGAAATTGCGTTGAAAGCAAAGATCAGGCAAATTCCCTGAACTAGGAAGGGGGGAAGACCTGCAAGCTAAGACCAAGAGAAGTTGTACCTCTCCTTATTCGACCTAAGAAGCCTGAAGCCTGACTTCGGAAGTTGCTGTTCTCACTTACTCCTCTATTTTACTCCATAAGCCGTAGATGAAGGGATTGAATTCGTATTCCTTTTCCTTCTATTCTATTCTATTCTATTCTATTCTATTATCTTACTACAGGATCCAAGTGTAACTCCAAAGCGAAGCAGGAAATCCGTCATAGGCGAGTCAGAAGTAGCAGTCTTGGACGCATCTGCTCCGAGGAGTTTACTGCTTGAGGACTTAGTCAGCTTTTTCCACCGACCTTTCCTTTGTGTACGAAAAGTACAGACTTCCGTCCTATGGATATTCTGAGCCGTAACTCAAAAAAAGAGTTTGGGACCGAACTTTTAACCGGAGTCATTAGATCAGGCTTCGATTCCTATTTATCTTGTTGTGCTTGAGGAAATTGAGAATCAAGCTAGTAGGAGTTAGCGCTAAGATCCAGACTAATTTCTTTATCAGTTACAGAAAGACCAGAGATAGGAAGTCTGAAAGTCAGAAAGAAAGCACTTCCTTACGGGAATACGAATGCATTGGAAGAAAGTAGGCCTGGAAGGCAGTAATCTGACTGATCTTTTGTTACATGCCAGTACTTGAGAATAAGGAGCTTCCTTGTTCGTTTTCGTTTTATTTGGCTGAGCATTAAGCACTACGAAGTCAGAAGCAGCAGAGAACTCATTCGATATAGTAATTACCAAAGCCGCTGCCTAAGATGAAGTATGAAGTACTGAGTGAGAAAGAATGACTATTGATCTTAATCCCCGATGGTGAGATTCAAGTATAGTCAAAACCTCAGCGTCAATCTCATTTTCTTTGATTGGTCTTTCATCCTTGGTAAATAAAGCCAACCAGCGATTTAGAAAGTAGTCTATCTTTCAATCGACCCGTAAAAGACTGAGAAAGGCCTATAGGACTCTATAGTTGGCAATTCTTTTCTTCCAATTACCTTGTAGTAGAAAGCATTGGCAGAATGGCAAGGTAACTAAGGAAGTTGGAATGTCTTCAATTCATCTTTCCCCTCCTTCCTCAAAAGTTGTGAGTGCAGGCTTTACCCAGAGATAATGAATGTCTTTATTGATAGCCTTGGGAAGTATATTCAGTCCTGTCTTTCCTTCTTGGAAAGTCAGAGGAATGGTTAGGAAGTCTTAAAGACTAAACGAATTTACCGTACTTTCCTAAAAATGAGTAGGAAGATCAGCCCAGAGATTGATTGAATTACTAAACTCGGGTAATTAATTAATTAATTACTTCCTATTATACCTTTTCATCTCTTTCCCAGGAAGTCTTATAGTAGTAAGATGAGATTCAAACTAAGTAGCTTGAGAAGTTAGTGTAGTAGTTTGAAAGAAAAGCTTGGTTGAATACAGGCCCCGTGCAGGATACAGAAAAGCTGATATTCATTGAAGTGTAGAAGATCCTACATTCCCAAACCAGGGGATGAAATTACTAAACCTGCTGAATCTGATCTTGTAGGCCTGGAATATTACCGTCAAGGTAACTCAGGAATCAAGCAACTACTAAGGCTAAGCCCTGGGAACGAGAACAGATCTGGCAACAAGTCAGTCTATTCTAATCCCTGGGAACTGCCCATTGAATCTGAACCTTTCTCTCTGAACGAAATAGGGAGGTTTCCGTTTTGGAGGATGCTTGCAAGTTCTATGTTAGAGGTTAGAGCAAAAGCTAGTCCTGAGACAGAAGATTAAGTCATTCACATATCTTAATAAAGCCAGAGCAGAGAAGGCAGACTTTTGTCTTTCCTAGTAAAGGGACTCTCTAGTTGCTGATGTTCAGTCTCGTCTTTCCCCTGCTGCTTCTGATAAGGCCTAAAAGGCGGTTAGTCAGATTTCATAGTTCTAGTAAATCAGTCATTAGATTCAGATTTAGTGTGTAGGCTGTACTTGACTATTTCTTTCTCATTATTTCTTTATAAGGATTCTCACTATGAATACAAAAGAGGTTGCCCGCAAGTATCCGATTTCTATCTCTGTAATACATTTGTTTGTTGTTAAGGAGTCAGAAGAAAAGAAAGATCAGGCAACCTCAGTCTCTTCCCGGAATTCATACCAGTCAGTATTGATTGAACTCGTCCCGGATACTCTTTTCTTTATTTCAATCAATGGTTCAGTCCTTGAGTTCCTTCGTTTCGTCTAGGCTGAAGTTGAAGTTAGAGCTAAGTTATAAGGAAATTCAGCTACTAAGGGAAATTACCTCAGGCTGATCTTCCCCGTCCGTAAAGAAATAGAATGAAGAGCTAGAAGTGCTTTCTTAGTCCGTTCCTTTAGCAGCGAACTAATCTTACGGATCTTGATAAGATAAGGAATCAATACAAGGGGAATAAGATTCAGTCTTCAATTCATCTTTCCCCTCCTTCCTCAAAAGTTGTGAATGCAGGCTTTACCCAGAGATGATGAATGTCTTTATTGATAGCCTTGGGAAGTATATTCAGTCTTGTCTTTCCTTCTTGGAAAGTCAAAGGAATGGTTAGGAAGTCTTAAAGACTAAACGAATTTACCGTACTTTCCTAAAAATGAGTAAGAAGATCAGCCCAGAGATTGATTGAATTATTAAACTCGGGTAATTAATTAATTACTTCCTATTATACCTTTACATCTCTTTCCCAGGAAGTCTTATAGTAGTAAGATGAGATTCAAACTAAGTAGCTTGAGAAGTTAGTGTAGTAGTTTGAAAGAAAAGCTTGGTTGAATACAGGCCCCGTGCAGGATACAGAAAAGCTGACATTCATTGAAGTGTAGAAGATCCTACATTCCCAAACCAGGGGATGAAATTACTAAACCTGCTGAATCTAATCTTATAGGCCTGGAATATTACCTAGAAGGTAACTCAGGAATCAAGCAACTACTAAGGCTAAGCCCTGGGAACGAGAACAGATCTGGCAACAAGTCAGTCTATTCTAATCCCTGGGAACTGCCCATTGAATCTGAACCTTTCTCTCTGAACGGAATAGGGAAGTTTCCGTTTTGGAGGATGCTTGCAAGTTCTATGTTAGAGGTTAGAGCAAAAGCTAGTCCTGAGACAGAAGATTCAGTCATTCACATGTCTTAATAAAGCCAGAGCATAGAAGGCAGACTTTTGTCTTTCCTAGTAAAGGGACTCTCTAGTTGCTGATGTTCAGTCTCGTCTTTCCCCTGCTGCTTCTGATAAGGCCTAAAAGGCGGTTAGTCAGATTTCATAGTTCTAGTAAATCAGTCATTAGATTCAGATTTAGTGTGTAGGCTGTACTTGACTATTTCTTTCTCATTATTTCTTTATAAGGATTCTCACTATGAATACGAAAGAGGTTGCCCGCAAGTATCCGATTTCTTTCTCCGTAATACATTTGTTTGTTGTTAAGGAGTCAGAAGAAAAGAAAGATCAGGCAACCTCAGTCTCTTCCCGGAATTCATACCAGTCAGTATTGATTGAACTCGTCCCGGATACTCTTTTCTTTATTTCAATCAATGGTTCAGTCCTTGAGTTCCTTCGTTTCGTCTAGGCTGAAGTTGAAGTTAGAGCTAAGTTATAAGGAAATTCAGCTACTAAGGGAAATTACCTCAGGCTGATCTTCCCCGTCCGTAAAGAAATAGAATGAAGAGCTAGAAGTGCTTTCTTAGTCCGTTCCTTTAGCAGCGAACTGATCTTACGGATCTTCTCCCTTTCCATATTCAGTGATAAAAGGAAAAGCCTTGGCCTGCCCAAGATCAATCAATCTCGCTATTTCTGCCTCCTTTCCTGTCCCAATACGTAAGAAGCAATTTCAGCCTAACTCTTAGTCTAAACTAAAGTCATGGATTCTTATCCAGCCTATGATCTGACTATTCCTCAAAGGTTACTGAAAAAACGTAAGGAAAAACAAGACAAGAAAAGGCCCCTCGGACAAGGATCGATCTCCTATGCCCTCTTATCTTAATCCATTCAAATACCCCGGGGAATGAATAACCTCAAAAAGCCTGTTAATCGCTTCACATTCAAAGGCCAGGAACCTCTTTTCACCAGAATTAGGATAGGATGGCTTTTCATCGAAGAAGCTACTGATGACTGAATGCCTGATAATCGAATCTGTTTAGCTGGGCGGACTCTCTTTGCTGATAGTGAATAGCCCAGAAAAGCCAAAGAG